>NC_053162.1:70301237-70488737 GCF_016835505.1 Polypterus senegalus | reverse complement strand
CTTAGTCAATGATAAACAAAAATCCAAAGAATTATGAGGGCTTCCCAAACTGTTTCATATGACTGTATCTTCATAACAGAGGGACCTATATGATGTGCAGAGGAATTTCAAATGTTTTGCATGCCTACATTTTGTTTTGATGACCAGTTGCGTCATATTCAGCCCTTCGTTCATTATTCTGGAACAAGCAGAACCAGCCTTTCATTGAAATTCATGGCCGTCATGTCCACTTAGAAATATTTTCCCGTGCACATCTCCACCTCTGACATCATTTTCACTGAAACTCCCTCGCACCCAGCGTGGGAAGTAAACCAGCCTTTATGGAGCTCACGGATATGCAAGGGGAGCCCTTACCAACACGCATGTTAATGGCACATACACTCAACAATAAAATAATGGCCTTTTGCATCTGTTATAATATAACAGTTTAAAGTTTCAATGATTTTATTTGCCACTGGTGAACTAAGTAGAAATGATAATCGCCAAATCTATTTTTGGTTGCATTTATGATCACTTTAGTTGCAGCCTGGAGCCCTGGTGGGACTACAGGCTGGGCCACTCGGAGGTTCTGGGCCACCATTTGAATAGGCCTGGTGTAGGGTTTTGTATCTTTACAGACAAAAGCTGTTATAGAATGTTATTTTTTAGGCATGAAGGAAGCTTGGAGCTACCCGTCGTCTCCAATGTAGATTGTTTACATTTTACTTGCGTGGTTGTCGAATGAGATTATATCAGAATAAATGATTTCTCAAATTTGTTGTTTTATAAAAATACAGTGGAACCTCGGTTCACAACCATAATTCGTTCCAAAACTCTGGTTGTAAACTGAGTTGGTCGTGAACCAAAGCAATTTCTCCCATAGGATTGTATGTAAATACAATTAGTCCGTTCTAGACCATACGAACTGTATGTAAATATATTTTTAAGGTTTTTAAGCACAAATATAGTTCATTATACGATAGAATGCACATCTAATAGTAAACTAAATGTAAAACCATTGAATAACACAGAGAAAACCTTGAACAACAGAGAAAACTAACATTGCAAGAGTTTGCACTATAGCCTTATGACCTGATTGCTGTAAACCCTTTTTTTTATGAGTTTTAAGCACATGGGTAAAAAAAGGAACATTTGAACAAATCCGAACTTTATTTAAAAACTAAACACAAGCAACCAATAAAGTAACATTGCAGGAGTTCACGCTAATAGCCTTACAACTCGATCGCTGTAAACACTTATTTTAAAATGAGTTTTAAGCACAGGGGGAAAAAAAGGAACATTAGACCAAATCCGAAATTTATTTAAAAACCAACCACAAGCAACCAAGAAAGTAACATTGCAGGAGTTCATGCTAATAGCCTTACAACCCGATCGCTGTAAACACTTTTTTTACATGAGCTTTAAGCACAGGGAAAAAAAAAATGAACATTTGAAAAATCTGTAACTTAATAAACAACCAAAAAAAGTACGAACCGAAAAATTAACATTTGAAAAATCCGTAATAAAAAAACTAATCATAAACCACCAAGAAAACTAACCTTGCATGAGTCGAGTTCTGGCATGAAGTGAGGAGAAACTGTGTGTAGAGGAGGTTACAGTGCTTAGAAGCCATGGTTAATTGCAAAAGCACACAAAATATTGTAGAGCACAAAGAGATCACAGGTAAAGCACGCACGTCTGACTGAGAACAATGAACAGGGAGCGGCTTAACACGTGCTTAAATATAGTAATCGGCGCGTACGAACCAGAAGGGAAATGGAATAGAGCACAAAGAGTTCACAGCGAAAGCACGCATGTCTGACCGAGGACAATGCAACACGTGCGGAAATCATCGACGCGCACAAACCGAAAGGGACACGGGCTTGTTTGTATACCAAGTGTGTGGTCGTGAACCGAGGAAAAAGTTTGGCAAACTTTTTGGTCGTAAACCGAGTTGTACTTGTACCGAGACGTTCGTGAACCAAGGTTCCACTGTACTTCTGGCTTTGCTTTTGTCCAGTTGTTCTTTACCGACGCGCTGTTTGAATCTGTAAGAAATCCACACATTTGATTTCAGTGGAGGAGGACACACCATTTTAAGCATTCCTACCTTCAGCCGGACCCATTTCATTCTATGCGAGGTAGTAAAGTGCCTTTTTCTGTAGAAAGCCTTAAAAGGTGCATTAGTGACATCTACTGGATCGGATACCAAAAACAAAGATAAGCAAAAATCTATGTATAGTACTTGAGAAGAATAGAGGTTCACAAGATTGATCTTGAGACTTAAGAATCAATATTAAATTGTTTAAAGGAAAAATAATGATTAATCTTTTACCCAGGCCTACTGGAAAGAGATAGATCTACTGAGTTCTACGTTCTAAAGACAATTTTGACTTACTGCCTACAAAGGTTTGCTTTTCATGCTAAAAATAATACTGAACATGTTAGATTAGGTACTAACTGTAATGTCTGTTATTCATATACTGTTATATAATAGGAACGTAACAAAGGCTCCTTTTGGTGTTTATAAAACAAACCATTAGTAAAGTGGTTGTTCGTTTCTGTGTATTGAAGCATATTTAGAGCTTTTGATGCTCTGGTGAGATTACTTCTGAATATAAGAGCTTCATTAGGTTGTATTAAGCATTAATTTAGGATTATTATTACCCATTTAAGCCATCAAACTGAAGTTATTTTAATATGCCACATTACGCAGAGATTAATATTCACTTTAATGATGCTTTTGTAATTGTTAAGACAAAGTGAAACGTTTTGATAATGTTGTGCTGCATAACAATATGTGAGTGATAGATATAATATAGAGAGTACCTAATTAAAACTGTTACTGATAATACAATAAGTAAAAGTAATACAGGTAAAATTCCGTTACAACGAATATCTTTACAAGTATTTTTATGGTTCCGCCAGTTTCCCCATATGACGCGAGTCTATAGAAATCTTGTTATTACGAAGTACGTTCAACAGATACTTTCATTACGACGAAGTGCCCAAAAGACCTTGAAATGCCTGAATGAATCATCCAGAGAGCAGTTAGTTCTGTGGCCGCAGCTCAGTTGTGTACAACGATCCCCAAACAGAAATATTATAATTTTTTTTCTTTCTTCGAACTTTCCTGTTTTTTTTTTTTTTTCTTTTTTGTTTCCTGCGGTTTTCAGTGATACCTTTTGCTTATTGCTCATCAACATTTGAAAAACATCCATTGGAATTTAACTCATTGTCATCCTCCTATAGAAATGGCAGAGACGAAAAAACGATAACAGTTCATTTTAGATAAAAAAAAACTTTACATTTTTGCAGGTCTCGATTGTGGCAAAAAGAAAAATGACATTGCCAGTGAATTTGTAATTTTGCCATTGACGCTGTCAACTTTCTTGTAAGACCGAGCAAAAAAAGAAGAAAATTCTTTGGTTGCAAACGTATGTGAACTGCTGCATTTGAAGACGTCGAAAAAGCAGTTTTTATGTGGTTCAGTGCTGCTCGTTCAAGAAACATTCCTATTAATACGGCACTCATTTAAGAAAATGTCAGGTTTGTAAACTCTCTTGGGACCTCCCCCAACTAGACAGCACGCCAAAGAGCATCCTGAAATCTGATCTCCATGTCTATGGAAGACTGTTTATCTGTTGCTGGGGCAACAGCCGGCTGAAAGCTGTGCTGCGTCTCTCTGCCAAAGCAAACAGAAAAGATATCAATGGGTGATGCAGCCTGACTGCTGTGTCTGTGTATAGCAGAGTGGCAGATCACGCATCAATAAATAAGTGTGCCATTCCTGTTTCAAGCTAAATAAAGCTGGTTTTGCCAAAGTACTGAGACTCGGCCTCATGTTTTGGGGTGGTAGACGGACTTATAGTGTGACCCCGATCTTTTATGATTTACTTCTGTGTCGCTTCACTGCAGCACTATGAGCCTATTATTGCCCTGCCCCAGCAACGGACAAACAATCTTCCACAGACGCTGCAATTGCGCTTCGGGACGCACTTCTGTGTGTCGTTCCTGTTTGGTGGGGAGTCTCAAAAGAGTTCAGAAACCTCACAATATGAAGAAGAAAATGATGATTCGGCTCCTGATTGATAACTGTGCTGCCCACAACATTCTTCCACATTTAGATAATGTTCGCGTTGAATTCCTCCCACCCAAATGCACAGCAGTGTTTCAGCAATTGGATCTGGGAATCATTCACACTCTGAAAGTGTATTATCGCAAGGAAATGCTGAGAAAAAGTCTTGTCAGCATAACTTGTAGGCAAGGAGATTAAAATTAATGTGAAAGAAGCTATTGAAATGATTGCAAATGCCTGGGCGCAAGCTAAAGAAAGCACTATAGTAACAAATATAGAATCTCATTACAACTAAATTTTCGTTACAACAAAATATTTTTTAGGTCCCTGGGAGTTCATTGTAACAGAATTTTACCTGTATATCAAAAAAAGAAAAAATAAATATTTATTAACAGTATAGTAATTATATTTTATATTTATTTGAATTTAATACACCATTGATTCTTAGAAGTTTTCTAGATTTAGGGGTACAATCTTTGTGGAGAAAGTAAAAAAAATGTTTAAAAAAAAATGTTAATTTCTAGCAAAAATTACAGTCATTACTACAAAGGTTGATCAGAGGTCTACAGTGTAAACATTATTTTGTCACTTTATATTAATATGGAATATTTTCTTTACCCATATTTTTTATTCTCTGTTTTAATTTATATTTATAATCAATGTAATCACAAGGGTGTACTCCTGAGCTCCAAACCGCAGATACAATTCCGGGTATAAATAAAAAGGTTTTTATTTGCAAACAACACTATGCAGATGAGCATCAGCCAAAATTCACAAAATATAATTGCAGATTCTCCCCTTTCACTACTAATAAAGTGTCTGGTGAGGCTGTGGGCTTCTTTTAAACTAGACTCGGGAACTGCTTCTGGTGTAACAGCCCAGGGGCCTCATGTATAACGCCGTGCGTAGAACTCGCACTATAACATGGCGTAAGCACAAAAGCCGAAATGTGTTTACGCACAGAAAAATCCAGATGCAGGAATCTGTGCGTACTCCAACTTCCACGTTCTTTCGCTACATAAATCCCGATCAGCGTGAAAACTAACGCTCGTGCACGCGCATTATGTAACGCCCCAAATCCTCCCAGAATTACACCTCTTTGAATATGCAAATGAATATAAATCGCCCTTAAGCGCAGCCTTCTGTGAAAAGACAATGGGAAAAGCACGGGGGAAAATATAAGAATTTCAGCGAATACCAAGTGGAGGCAAAGGAAAAACATACTATTTGTTCAAATAAACCGTGGTATAATCAACAAAAGGAAGTTGATCGAGTGACATAGCGTGTTGGAGAAACTTGAAAGCTCACATTCACAAATCGCACAGTGCCGGACATAAAAAAGAAGTCACATATCAAAGTCGCTGTGAAAAGCCGAGTTGTAGCCCACTGTCTGAGTGTCATATGAAAGCTTATTAGGGTACAGAGAAAAAAGGCACACAGTGAGGAAAAAGCACGAAATGTTAACTTCAATCTCGACATTTCCACTTTAATCACGTAGTTTATTTTGTCATTAAAGTAGAACATCATAAACTTCATCTTAAAATCGTTTAATTAACCTGTTTCTCAAATCACATCGTAATTAAAGTAGCACGTTAAATGCTTTGTTTTGTATTTGATCTTCTATGTGCTCTTATGTGTGTGAATCACTACTTGCTTTTTAAACCGGCTCTCTTCCTCCAACTGGACACAGAATCAATTAGATTTGTAATATTACAGTTCTCTGAATAACTAAAATACTGAGATGTATACGTGATATCATTTTCATGATGATAGGAGTTAAAGCACATTATTAAACATGTGTTTCACTTCGATGAAATAATTTATTGCAGCAGTACAATCAGGGGCGGCTCTAGGTTTGTGGTGGCACTGGGCAGAGGACACATAGCCACCTCGTGCTCATGACACAAGCATTTAACTTTTGCCGAAATTTGTCGCTGTGTTTTTAGCTGTGTTATTTTCTCTTTCTGTTTTATATTCAATATATATTGGCGTAGCCGTCACTGCAGTCAGTGCTTTTCTTTCCCAAAGTAACCGATCGCCATACAATCAGCTCTGTAATAGACGTTAAGCCATCTGTAAGCTTAGCGCCGATTCTTCAAAACGTTTAAAGAACATTGAAATATCTTCGTAGTACATGTTTAATTATTCTATCCTTAACGACACTCCCAGTGAAGAATATAGATTATTTAAATGAAGTTAAAGTTTTATCTGTATAATTTAATAAACATATTTTGCTGAATTTCACCTTATAAATGATATCGTTTCTGTTTCTGAACCGCAAGGACCTTACAGGAAAGGCTTTAAAACATTTTGCAGTGGCTGAGACAGCGTGTCCTCAAAGCTGTATACCGATAATTCCCTTTCCGATCAGCTGCTGCTGTGATTCACACTCAGATACAGTGATATAAATACTCTGAGTGGTGCAGTGAGAGAAATATTGAAAAAGAGCTGTGGCAACTCCTAACAAGTGGAGCTGAAAGAAGAAGAAGAAGAAGAAGTGAGAGTAACAACGCTAAAGCAGTTCTGGTATTTGGAATACTATGGCTGTTCCCTCTACCATTATATTGTTACAAGTTAATTACAATCAGATGCATTACACTAATAAACAATATGCGGTTAGTTTCGGTGTTTTTATAAAGCCGTGTCAGGAAAATAAGGTGTAACCACACAGGAACAGTAGCACTGCTTTGACACTGGGTGCCGCCAGTCTGCAAAACCGAGCGGAGAACTTGCGTACGACAAGGTATGAGGTACCGTGGAAAAGTGCGTGGATTTACGCCAAGTGTAGGTTTTATACATCGCGATTTGAACGTGGAAAAGTTCTTACGCAACATTTCTGTTCCTACAAACCGTTTATACATGAGGCCCTAGGTCATCTGAGGAAATTCAGGTTGTGTAGAAATCAGGACAGTCCTCCCCGGCAGTGCCTTCTGGCAGCACGCTAAGATCCTGACGGGGTTGCGTTTCTGAACTCCAATTAATTGCCACCCTGCCAGTGTTCCCTGAGGAACAGTGCCACCTGCCATCCCAGCTAGGATGCTTGTCCTTCCTCCATGGCACCTACAGCTTACATGATTATATCTGTCATTTGGCCAAGTTTAAACAGTTCACACATATGACATTTCCATTGAACTAGAAAGAGCCCTAGAAATAGCCAGATCATAACTATACATTATTAGTGCAGCATAGACAAATGCATTATAAAAATTAAATCCAAAATTCAGAAAAGTGAATGATCCACCATATAGGATATGCACAACTAATAACAAGCAAAATAAATCCAAGTTAAGAATAGAATTCACACCATCACTGTACTGTAAACTGTCTTATGTTAGAAGTGCCTTGTTGGTCAGTTTCTGCCTGAAGGCTATATTTTTCACTTCTTCCAGTTTTTTTACAGGATGCACATATGGCTAAATATGCATGCATGAATAGATGTTAGCTGCTATTCATAAAGCCTCAAGTTAGTCATTTCATCTGTTTTGTACAAAACTGCAGTGTTGTTGCACTCTTTCTGCTCCTCTGTGTACAAAATAACACATCATAATCAAGTTTTATTTACAGTTCTTTTACAGCATTTAAGGGTTCAATATTCATTAAAGTTAACATTGAACTAATCCAAAAGACCATAGCAGGAAATGTAGACTATTAACGGTATTGGATTAATTGTAAGACACCACTGATTCTAAGACTTATTCCTTTTTCAAAGACAATAAAATGTGTTGTATTTGTATTAATAAATTGTATCTTTAAATCAAATGCAGTATTACCTTAACTTAACTTATTTCCTTAATTTGTGAATTCATAAAACTAAACTGTTTCTTATAGAGAGAAAAGAGAAAAAGTGATCTTTGTGGATCTGAATCAAATGACTAACTGGGTTTGTTGAAGCCTTTACAACAATGGCCCATTGATTTCTTAACATAAGGCCTTTTGTAATCATTTTAATATGACAAATATTATCTTTAAGGGTTTTTGGGTAACTAACTTCCAACTTTTTTTTTTTTTGTTTTAGATTGCCAACTATGTCAATACAAAGGCGATGGATGCTTCCATCCAGCAGCTCTCATTAGCAATCTTAGAGAGCATGGTTCTAAGCAGTAGCAGTTTATTCCAGCAGGTCAAACATGAAGTCACTCTGGAACAACTTGTTGAACACTTGCAAGTGTAGGTGCAACTATTTATTACCACAAAACGCTTTACAAAAGCAAAACAGATCCTCCAAAACATGCTGAGGGACCTAAAGGAGGAAATGTAATGCACCATAGAAAACCATATTGTTTGCCAGGGTTGTGAGGAGAAAATTATTATTGAAATCAAATTGTTATGGCTAGTCTGTTCTACTCTACTCTTGTGTGTATTGCTGTCCCTAGTTTGTATGAGACGTACAAGTGCAAAACCCATTTTTCATTGCTCCATGGACAACAAACTTAAACATATACTGTATATAATATCCCCTATGTATGGAATTTTGGATCAGTGGTGATAAATTAATATGAATGAGAAGTACTGAATATTTTTATTTCTCTGCATTTGAAAATAGATAAAATGACCCCTGTGTGTTGAAACATGACTGACTGATTAAAATGTAATGTTTATGAACTTGTACCTCTCGTTCATATTGTCATAATTCCACATTACCTATATATACAAAAAAAACCATTTTGAATTCAGTTTTTCCGATATAACAGAATTGCTCTGTTGTATATTCAGAGCTGTGTTTTGGTGTTTCACATTATTTTATGGTGGTTCATTTTCCTAGTAGCTTTAGTTCTTCTTTCTCCCTTTTAATTGAAATGTTTCTGTCTTTGGGTAACAATCACACACTTTAAGTAGGTCTTCCTATAAAACTAGGTAGTAGTATATAAAATATATATATATAACGTGTATATAATAATAATCAGACTTGGCTTCCAGGAATGAATAGTCAACTGGTAAAAATGTTACTTCAGAAATGAAGGGTAAAGAAAAACACACCTAAATGGACCTTTGCTGTAATTTGGTAACCAGGGTGTTAGTAGTGTTTATTGGGAACTCAAAAGTAGATGGACATCTGTGGGCAAAAACAAGTAGGAAAAACCCTCATCTTCCAAGTTTCTGTAAGGCTTACTTCAGAATAGTTAGTAGAGGGTTTGCTGTTGTAACTGATTTTTTTATTTAGATTTTATATTTGGCTTTTTATGAACCTGTATTAACCAAAATCATCAATAGACTGCACCAAATTATGTCTTTAGCCCAGGGGTGCCTACACTTTTTCGGCATGAGAGCTACTTTTAAAATAACCTGGTCAAAATGATCAACCTACATTAAAAATGCTAATTATATATATATATATATATATATATATATATAGTGAACGTTACCCGGACACAGACAGGCAGACATGTTGTAATCCACCACCACACGTTTATTTACAACTATTTACAATAAAGTCAGTGCACACAAACCCCTTCAAGTCCCCCAAAGTCCTGGCCACACAATGCCTTCTTGTTCGGGCCGTCTCTACTCTCTCTTCTCCTGCCTCAGCCCGACTCCAGCCTCGAATGAAGGGAGGCGGCCCCTTTTATCCTCACCCGGATATGCTCCAGGTGCTCCCCGGCAATCACCGCCGACACGCCCCTGTGTGGCGGAAGTGCCGGCTGCTTCTCCTCCCCCCAGCACTTCCTGGTGTGGCGGAACTACTGAGGTCCAGGGTTCCCAAAGCATTGGGGCACCACCTGCCGGTGGTCACGGGCCCCTACAGGGTTGGGCTTCCATGCCCTCAACCCATGGCCCCCAAAGCAACCAGGGTGGCTACCCCAACGTGATCGAAGGCGGGCGCACGCCCTCTTCCAGTCCTTTACGGCGTCCCGGCCGGGTCGTCGCCCCTGGCACCTCTGACAATATATATATTATATATTATATATATACACTCACCTAAAGGATTATTAGGAACACCATACTAATACGGTGTTTGACCCCCTTTCGCCTTCAGAACTGCCTTAATTCTACGTGGCATTGATTCAACAAGGTGCTGAAAGCATTCTTTAGAAATGTTGGCCCATATTGATAGGATAGCATCTTGCAGTTGATGGAGATTTGTGGGATGCACATCCAGGGCACGAAGCTCCCGTTCCACCACATCCCAAAGATGCTCTATTGGGTTGAGATCTGGTGACTGTGGGGGCCATTTTAGTGCAGTGAACTCATTGTCATGTTCAAGAAACCAATTTGAAATGATTCGAGCTTTGTGACATGGTGCATTATCCTGCTGGAAGTAGCCATCAGAGGATGGGTACATGGTGGTCATGAAGGGATGGACATGGTCAGAAACAATGATCAGGTAGCCCGTGGCATTTAAACGATGCCCAATTGGCAATAAGGGGCCTAAAGTGTGCCAAGAAAACATCCCCCACACCATTACGACACCACCACCAGCCTGCACAGTGGTAACAAGGCATGATGGATCCATGTTCTCATTCTGTTTACGCCAAATTCTGACTCTACCATTTGAATGTCTCAACAGAAATCGAGACTCATCAGACCAGGCAACATTTTTCCAGTCTTCAACTGTCCAATTTTGGTGAGCTCGTGCAAATTGTAGCCTCTTTTTCCTATTTGTAGTGGAGATGAGTGGTACCCGGTGGGGTCTTCTGCTGTTGTAGCCCATCCGCCTCAAGGTTGTGCGTGTTGTGGCTTCACAAATGCTTTGCTGCATACCTCGGTTGTAATGAGTGGTTATATTCAGTCGCTCTTCTATCAGCTTGAATTAGTCGGCCCATTCTCCTCTGACCTCTAGTATCAACAAGGCATTTTCGCCCACAGGCCTGCCGCATACTGGATGTTTTTCCCTTTTCACACCATTCTTTGTAAACCCTAGAAATGGTTGTGCGTGAAAATCCCAGTAACTGAGCAGATTGTGAAATACTCAGACCGGCCCGTCTGGCACCAACAACCATGCCACGCTCAAAATTGCTTAAATCACCTTTCTTTCCCATTCTGACATTCAGTTTGGAGTTCAGGAGATTGTCTTGACCAGGACCACACCCCTAAATGCATTGAAGCAACTGCCATGTGATTGGTTGATTAGATAATTACATGAATGAGAAATTGAACAGGTGTTCCTAATATTCCTTTAGGTGAGTGTGTATATATATATATATTATACACATACAGTGGGATGCAAAAGTTTGGGCAACCTTGTTTGCCTGTAGTGTCAAAATCTCATTCTACACTGTAGACGAGTTTAGGTGAAACAGTGTTGCAATTTTTAATGTGAGTGAATCAACCTCAGCATCTTCCCTAAAAGGATAGCACATAAATGTAATGATTGGCTGAAGTAAAGCAAAGTCTAGAAACTGTCTGTCAAAGTCTGACAGAAAATTTTCAGTCTGCTGTGTGTAGTGCACACTGTCAAGTTGTGCGCACTCCTTCCGTTTCGTCTCCAGCTCTGATGCGTGGTTTTGGATGTTCCCCAAATCATGGCACTGCAGTATTGAGGACAGATGTTGCATTTTTCATTTGAAAGAATTAACCAAGCTAATCATATTGACCATGGTTTTGTCTTTTCCTTGTAGCTGTAAATTAAGCTCATTCAAAATATTGGTCAGATTGGTAAAAAAATGGCAAGTCTTGAAGCCTCTGATCATAATTAAGTTGCAAGTTGCTTGTATTTTGCATGTTTAATCACAAGGAGAAACTCCTTTATCTCCAGCCAGAGGTCTCGAAATCGCTGCAGGAATTTCCCTCTAGCCATCTGCCTCAACTAAGGTCTCTTTTATCATCTGTCCATCTTGGAAGGACTTTTTATGCTTAATGATGAAGTGACTCACCTGGAACGATACTTGGGTGTATGCCTTTGCTTTTGAATTCAGCTGAATGAAAAATGACTACTGTCCGATTAACTGCGATTTTAGTTCCCACACCTTTCTCTTTCTCAGCTCGCTTTTCTGTGGGAAGTTATTGTTGTAGTTTTTATGAATAGTTCAAAAGCGCCTTTACACATTTTCCTTTTTTTGGAATAGCAATGATCGATTTACAGATCAGACAAATGTACTTTGATTATGACATTGTGAGAAAAAAGTCATCTTCCCATTCCGCATGTCCAGCCCAATTTTTTTTTTTTTTTTAATCCTTTCTTTAGTAGATATAAATTGGAAGGCTAACTAGGTCACTTACATCACTGGAATTTTGCAGTAGCTCACGTGTTTGATCGTGCATGCGTGATGACTCATGTGTTAGAAGAGATCTCAGACTGTTTGCTCTGAATGTCAATCAAGTGGCAAATGCCATAGGGAGGAAAGCTGATAAACTAACATCTAAAAAAAATTTTTTTTGAATGCAACATGATCTACCTGCACTACCTTTCCGATCTACCGGCCGATCGTGATCGACATATTGGGCACCCCTGCTTTAGACCTTTTAGAGCAACCATTGTTTCTAAGCCATATGACTAATCACATACCACCTTTAAAAAAGAATAAATTGGATCACAGCTTGTGATGCTGGTGAGCCTTAACTGTGAGATTAGTAGAGGAGCTAATGAAGTAACTAATTCAAGACAAGGATTAGCTGTGTAGGTAAGTGAAATGTGAAAAGTACCTTGGCGTGCTCCCCATTAGTGTCAGAACATTGATTGCTCCAAAATATAGCTAATATTGTGGTCAGTTAACAGTGCCTACCAATCAGTTCTTAAGTTTTATGTATGCATCTTCAAAGCTAAAGGGACCAGGATTAAGGTCATTTTGGTGTTGCATATTCTCCCCTTCTTTACACGTCCTTTAGATTGCATTCAGTTCCTTTCACATGTCACATTGTGCATATGCTGTATGGACTTGTGAGTAGATGTGAGCATAATTATGTCACACAGTTAATTGTTAGATGCTTTTGATAACTTCAATAAAAGAAAAAATTGTTGAACTAGCTTCATGTCCTGGGGTAACTACATGTTATGTATAATGTGAGTGTGATATGCAAAAAGTTAACACTCCTGAATTTATCTCTCTTTCATTTCCTCTAAAAAATGTACTAGATTACATTTTTTTGTGAGTTCTCTGACTGAATGGGATAACAGGACAGTTGCTGGCATTACTTCTGTCTTATTGACCAGACCTGAGGCTTTGTCTGTAGAGGCAACACATCTTAATGTTAGAAGCATTATCTGTAGCATTCTTGGACAGAGACTTCCAAAATACTGTACTACTTGTAATGTTTGGCTTTATGTCACAACAACATGCCCAGCTGCATCCAGAGCAAATGATTTCTCTGATTTGGTACAGTCCTGCAGGAAAAAATAAGTAACTGAAGCATTCTTGCAAAATTGTTCAGAATTATTCCAGTGCCACAGACTGGGGCAGGGTTCATAGTGTTTTGCCATCTTTTCATCTCAGTGTAGTTTCCACAGTTACCATACATTACATTAATAAAGCTGTATAGATAAAAAAGTCATCCTTTGATTAATTTACTTATTATTTTGTAAGTACACTAATCCTTATTTGTTAAGTGTCTTCCCAATATTTTTTTAGACTGAACCAGCAAATTCAAACAAAAGCCATGGCTTTGCTGATAGCTCTTCTTCAGACAGCAAGTGACTTGGAGAAACGGGTATATTATCTTTTCAGTTTATTCTATATATATCTTATTCAAAATATTTAAAACTTCTATCTTCAGGAATACTATGTCATGAAGTAATAGTCGTATTTATGCTGACCATGTAAGTAATGTTCTTGTATCTCCTTTGTGTTTCTGCTTGCATTTTTTTCCACACTTAAAGGAAATGATTGAATTTTTGGGGAAGAAAAATATGCGGCAGTATATTTACAAGGTAAGTTCAATTATTTGTGGTACGTTTCTTCCAGTGTATTTGTGCATGTGCTGAAATTAATAAACTGATTCCAAATTACATGTAATTGTAAAGAGTTCTGTTCACACAAGCTTTATGGTTTTTATTTAATTATATTTACAAAACTTTTGCATCTTACTGAAACAACTCATTAGACTTTAATCACTGATATTATTAACTATGTATTTATTTTAGCTTTTTGAAGGCATGGCAAAGTGATCCTTAATTAGTCTGGTTATTCCATGGAAGAATATTTAATATGGAGTGATTACATGTTACTTTGAGTTTTTGCCCAATTGGGATGCAGTTGTATGCAGTGGTTCTTCAACTTGCTCCCTTATTGCATTCTTCTATGAAGAAGATGAAAAGCAACAGCTTAGTAGGGGATAATATTCTGTACTTTATAATTTTCTACAAAACTGACATTTCTTACCCTTAATAACTAATTACCATATTTTGCAAAGCAATATCTTCTTGGATTGATACTGAAATATTTTGTCTGCAAATATGAAAGAGAGAGAGAGACAAATAGGACAAACTTTATTTGTCCCCAGGTGGAAATTTGGCTTTTTATGAAAGCTTTTTAAATAAATAAATTCATAAACAGATAGATATGTTATAATGTATATATATATATATATATATATATATATATATATATATATATATACACACATAAACTATGGTTATGTTATATATATATATATATATATATATATATATATATATATATATATATATATATATATATATATATATATATACACATACAGTGGGGCAAAAAAGTATTTAGTCAGCCACCAATTGTGCAAGTTCTCCACTTAAAAAGATGATCATAGGTATACCTCAAATATGAGAGACAAAATGGGGAAAAAAATCCAGAAAATCACATTATCTGATTTTTAAAGAATTTATTTGCAAATTATGGTGGAAAATAAGTATTTGGTCACCTACAAACAAGCAAGATTTCTGGCTCTCACAGACCTGTAACTTCTTCTGTAAGAGGCTCCTCTGTCCTCCACTCGTTACCTGTATTAATGGCACCTGTTTGAACTCATTATCAATATAAAAGACACCTGTCCACAACTTCAAACAGTCACACTCCAAACTCCACTATGGCCAAGACCAAAGAGCTGTCAAAAGGACACCAGAAACAAAATTGTAGATCTGCACCAGGCTGGGAAGACTGAATCTGCAATAGGTAAGCAGTTTGGTGTGAAGAAATCAACTGTTGGTTGATCCAGAAGAGGACTGGGAGAATGTCATATGGTCAGATGAAACCAAAATAGAACTTTTTGGTAAAAACTCTACTCGTCGTGTTTGGAGGAGAAAGAATGCTGAGTTGCATCCAAAGAACACCATAACTAATATAAAGCATGGGGGTGGAAACGTCATGCTTTGGGGCAGTTTTTCTGCAAAGGGACCAGGACGACCGATCTGTGTAAAGGAAAGAATGAATGGGGCCATGTATCATCAGATTTTGAGTGAAAACCTCCTTCCATCAGCAAGGGCATTGAAGATGAAACGTGGCTGGGTCTTTCTGCATGACAATGATCTCAAACACACCGCCCGGGTAACGAAGGAGTGGCATCGTAAGAAGCATTTCAAGGTCCTGGAGTGGAGTCTCCAGATCTCAACCCCATAGAAAATTTTTGGAGGGAGTTGAAAGTCTGTGTTGCCCAGCGACAGCCCCAAAACATCACTGCTCTAGAAGAGATCTGCATGGAGGAATGGGCCAAAATACCAGCAACAGTGTGTGAAAACCTTGTGAAGACTTACAGAAAATGTTTGACCTCTGTCATTGCCAACAAAGGGTATATAACAAAGTATTGAAATGAACTTTTGTTATTGACCAAATACTTATTTTCCACCATAATTTGACAATGTGATTTTCTGGATTTTTTTTTCTCATTTTGTCTCTCATAGTTGAGGTTATACCTATGATGAAAATTACAGGCCTCTCTCATCTTTTTAAGTGGGAGAACTTGCACAATTGGTGGCTAAATACTTTTTTGCCCCACTGTATATATACACACACCAGAATGACTAAAAAGGATTAAATATTTTAAAAGAACGAAATAAAAACTTATGTCTTTAAATTTGGCTAATTTAATTAAAGTCCAGTTTTTAATAATAACAAAATTAATCGTTTTTTCTTTTTCAAATTTCTATTGGTCTTTTTTCAGTTATTACCTTCATTTAGTGTGCAACATTGTTAACCAATTACCAGAAAGTTTTTTTTTTTTTTTAAATGGTGAGTAGCAATATATATATTTTTTTCTCCTAACAGAATATTATTCACAGCTCTGGTGCAATTGGAGATGAGATGACCCATTACTTGTATGTTCTGCAATCTGTAACTCTAAATCTCTTGGAGCCAAAAATGAAAACTCCTTTTGATTCTTATAACCAGGTATATAACCTTACTCAAAACATTTTAAAATCAGCCTTTAAAATCTCTGCTGTTCATCACACTTGTGCAGTGGTTAGCACTGATACCTCACAGTGTCACATTCCTAGGCTTTGAATTCTATCACAATCATTTTCTATTTCCCCAGTGGGTTTTTTCATTTATTCCAATTTCATCCTGAACTCATCAAATGTTCTTATTTTTTTGATTGACACCTCTGACTTTGAATTGTATGAGTAAGTTTATCTGTATGCATTCATTGTGACTGTTGCTCAAAGAAAGGGTGATACTTGTCAAGTTTGTGTAATCTTTGGTAGTTCAGGAGTGCAATCACTGAACTAGAGATCTTGGGACTGTATGTATTTGAGATGAACATCTGTAAATCTGGACTCTCCTCCATCTGCTCTTTATGTCTTAGGGAATGTGTTGCTCTAAACATGAATAGTCACCGGACAAATCATCCAGTGACATGAGGATGTTCTGTGTCTAGAGTCTCTCAACAAGTGATGTTGATGCCTCTTTTTAGGAGTCTTGAGATTCACATTTTTATGCCATGAGAATCACTGGCATCTCATTTAAATATGGTTCCTGCCTTGTGGATGGATGATGAAAAATAAACTTGGGCTCCCTTTGGGTCTGTAATGAAGTACGTTTCTGCTTTAAAAAACTAGCATCAGGGTTTGAATCCTACATTCAGTAGTTGTCCATGTGAATACTTATGTACATGTGATTTCAAAATTAATAAATTTGCAAAAACTTCAAGTAAACTTTTTTCACATTGCCATTATGGGGTGTTGTGTGTAGAATTCCGAGGAAAAAAATGAATTTAATCAATTTTGGAATAAGGCTGTAACATAACAAAATGTGGAAAAAGTGATGCGTTGTGAATACTTTCTGGATGCACTATATACAGTGGAACCTCGAGATACGAGTTTAATTCGTTCCAGCACTGAGCTTGTATAGCGAATTTCTCGTATCCAGAACAAACTTCCCCATTGAAAATAATGGAAATCCAGTTAATCCGTTCCGCACCCCCAAAAATATCAACATAAAAATCAATTTTCCTAACAAATAACACTGATAAATAATATATACAAGTGGAACCTCGGTTTGCAAGTAACTTGGTTTACGAGTGTTTTGCAAGACGAGCTAGATATTTTAATTAATTTTGACTTGATAAAACGAGAGATGTCTTGCAATACAAGTAGTATGGATACACTTTGTCTGCTGAGCGTCATGTGAGCATAACTGAGCTGATGGTTCTTCTCTCTCCTGTGCATCTCTCTCCTTATCTCTCTCGCTCGCTCGTGCCTCTCTCCTTATCTCTCGCGCACGCGTCTCTCTCTCTCTCTCTCTCTGTCCTTATCTCTCTCGCTCGCGCGCGTCTCTCTCTCTCTCTCTCCTTATCTCGCTCACTCGCCTCTCTCTCTCTCTCTCTCCTCTTGAGGGAAATCGTCTCCTATTCTCCATCTGCATGTGCGTGATATTTTTGGATATGCTTATACAGCGAACTGCTACAGCGAAACCATGAAATCACAAGCGCACAAACGCGTAGATCCTCACGCTATGGGAGAACAAGGCTTAGTGAGCTGACGGGCTGGCAGCGCGAGTCTGGATGAATCCCCGACTCGAGGTGGATCAGGAAACACGTCACACATAACCACAGCCTGGCTCGTGGTTCGTTACGCGAGCCAATGCTCGTATTTAGATCATCAAATTTTTCCCGTGTGGGTGGAACGCTCATACTTTCCTCTTATCTTGAATTTCTCGTATACAGAGGTGATCGTATCTAGAGGTTCCACTGTGTGTGTGAAAACATGCATTATATAATTGAGAAGGCAGCGAAACAATAAGAAGCGAGTTCTGCTACTTCGGAAACAAAGCACGATGTAAACCTACACTTTAAATTAAGTTCATAGACAGGCTGCCGCTGGCGTTTGTAATTTAGTGCCTGCCCATAGAAGGCTGTCCGTCAGCGGCAATCCAATAGCAAACTGCCACGGGTAAATATTCACGGGTGAAGGACTGTGCTTATGGAGAGGAAGATGAGATGGTCAGGGTGGTGTTTGACACAAACTCAGCGAAACTGCGAGAGAAAGTTTTAAGTGCCAGGACTAAGGTAACATTAAATAAAGCTATGGACATAGCACGAGATGGCACCAGCACAGCTGGGAACCTTCGATGCAAGTACACCGAGTGGCTCACGTGAACTGACGCAGTGCACAGATAAAAAGCAACAGTTCCAAAGAGCGCTGAACAAAAACCGAATTACACAGTTGAAAAGGCAGCAAAAAATATGAAGCGTCTGATAAGCATATTCATAAATGCAGCTACTGTGGAAACAAAGCACACGGTGGAAAAAGTCAATGTCCCGCTAAAGGAAGACAGTGTAAAAAACCCGTGCATGCAGTGTGTCAGGTCTCAGATAAAGAAGAAGACGAGCTGTTTATTGATGCAGTAAGAAACGAATCGATGAATGAAACCTGTCATCTTTACAACGATTGACAAACACGGAATGTAACTTGAACACAACACATCGTACAAATACGACCCTGATTGAAAGAAATAATGATAATCAAATCCTTGATGACAGCAACATTCAATAACACTCACAAAACAATTACTGTATATTGACAATCATGTTACGTTATTTTTAAAATGTTCCCTTTTCTTTTTCATAACTTCTACTTCTCCACTGCGATACGCGGGTATATATTTAAATGTATATATATACCCCTATCTACAGTACATACTCGCATAGACAAGCCACATGCTGTGGCTCAATTGTAGAGTCTTAAGCCTCTAATGCCGACATTCGAGGTTCGATTCGAGAGGGATGCACTGAGTATGTACGCGCTACTGATTCATTTTACCTTCGCATCTCCTTGGTTTGGGACGTATGAAAAATATTCGGTTAACGCAGAATCATGTTACGTTATTTTTAAAATGTTTCCCTTTATTAGCACAAGCACAGCTGAGAAGCTTCGATGCATGTACTCCATAACGCGTTAAAAATAACGCATTTAATCACACTTTCAATTCCAAGCAAGCGGGAACTTTTGTCAATGCATCATTTCCTGGTACATCCATTACACTGATGCACACATCACAGCTACAAAAATGTTAGAGTCGGAATAAAGCGCGTTCCTACGACTGATCATTTCGACTTCCAGCGAAGCCTTGATAAAAGCATGGTTTTGTGCACACTGAAAAGCAAGCAAAATTAGATGCATTACAGAAAGCAGACTTTGTGGCTCTTACTGGGGATCATTGGACTTCCGTGACCGTTAGTAATTCTAATTACATCTAATTACAAAATGTTCAATGATCACACTGTTTTAGCCTAATGTACAAAATAATTTTGGCTAAGGTTACTCAGAGTTTAAAGATTAAGTTGGTCAAATTACCTTTTATGTTTCTGACTTATTTTTTAAGAAGAAAAACTGCACTTTATGTTGAAATTTTGGTTATTATTATTTAAAGACAATACTATTCTGAAAATCTACTTAAAGTACTTAAACTACCACTTTATTTTTAAGTCTGCCCAATTTTAACCAGGGATGATATTTTTGTTTCTGTTTTGAATTCAAATGCAGTTTAAAGGCTTTTTTTCAGAAATTAAAACAGCTTCAGTTTACAATATTCATGTACATGTCTATTATTTGATTCTGTAAGCCCACTAAAACACTTTTAAATTAAAAAAAAACATTTGCGATTTGGGGCAAATTTACGTGTGCGATTACATACGATTAATCAAGATTAATTCTTACACAGCCTCTAATTAATTGGATTAATTTTTTAATCGAGTCCCACCCCTAATATATATATATATGTGGATATATATATGTAGATTTGTATATATAAATGTGTATATACAGTATATATGTAGATATGTATATGTGTATATACAGTATGTATATATACAGTATGTGTGTATATGTATATATATATAACTGTGTATATATATACTGTGTATATATATGTATGTATATATATATATATATATATATATATATATATATATTATATATATATGCCAGCAACACTCATGACAATGACAAAACAATTACATTGTCAATCATGTTACGTTATTATTAAAATGTTTCCTTTTCTTTTTACTTCTCGCTGCCAATCGAGGTATTTTGCTATATATATATATATATATATATATATATATATATATATACAGATATATATATACAGATATATATATATATATATATATATATATATATATATATATATATATATATATATATATATATATAAATAGATAGATATGACAACAACACTCAATATCAATGACAAAACAATTACATTAACAATCATCTTACGTTATTTTTAAAATGTTTGCTTTTCATTTTCATAACTTCTTTAACACACTACTTCTCCGCTGCGAAGCGCGGGTATTTTGCTAGTACACTAATAAAAGGCAAAGCCCTAACTCACTCACTGACTGACTCATCACTAATTCTCCAACTTCCCGTGTAGGTAGAAGGCTGAAATTTGGCAGGCTTATTCCTTACAGCTCACTTACAAAAGTTAAGCAGGTTTCATTTCGAAATTCTACATGTAACGATCATAACGGTCGACAACGTCCGCCATGTTGAACTTTCTTATTTATGGCCCCATCTCCATGAAATTTGGTAGGTGGCTTCCCTGCGCTAGCCAAAACCGATGTACATACTTATTTCGGTGGTATGACGTCACTGTCGGCCGCCATATTGAATTTTCAAACATCACTAATTCTCCAACTTCCCGTGTAGGTAGAAGGCTGAAATTTGGCAGGGTCATTCCTTACAGCTTACTTACAAAAGTTAAGCAGGTTTCATTTCGAAATTCTATGCGTAACGGTCATAACGGTTGACAACGTTCGCCATGTTGAACTTTCTTATTCATGGCCCAATCTTCACGAAATTTGGTAGGCGGCTTCCCTGCGCTAACCGAAACCGATGTATGTACTTATTTCAATGGTATGACGCCACTGTCAGCCGCCATATTGAACTTTCCAACGTCACTAATTTTCCAACTTCCTGTGTAGGTAGAAGGCTGAAATTTGGTACTTATTTGGTGGTATGATGCCACTGTCGGCCGCCATATTGAACTTTTCAACGGTCTTTGTTACTTATGGGCCCATCTTCAAGAAATTTGGTACGCGGGTTCCCAACGCTAACTGAATCCTACTTACATACATATATACGTCCATAGCCTGCAGCTCGGTCACTGTGTGAGGCGGCGTTGGCTCCCCCATCCCAACGCCTCCCACGTTGTTGGCTGGCTGCCTGCCTATATAAGGCCGTCTGTCGCTCCAGTCTCTACATTCCCTTCCTTGCTTCACCACGGTATTCACGTCTCCCTGCTGATAACTACAGCCTTTTTATTTAATCCACGGCTTCTCCGCTGTTTTATTGTTCATTTATTACGATTATAGTTATTGTGTAGGTATTTTAGACTTACTTTACATTGTTCAGGTACCCATTTCCTTTATCATTCCAACCGTACCCCCATTAACATGTCTATCGAGGTGATCACCATCGATCAAAGAGCTGTTACTTACCGAGTGGTTTCCATGCCCGGAGATGGCACCTATCTTTTCCATTCTCTTTGTTACATATTGCACGGCTATGTCAGGCTCACTCTTGATATCCGGAGGAACATTGTGTCTTATGTATTGAATGACTAGGACAGGTTCAAGGTGTGGACTGATGACGGTACAGGAGATAATTATACTACACAGGAGCACTAGAAGAGTGAAATGCTTAAACCCTTCACCTATGCATCTGCATGTGAGTTGATGGCTGCCGCTGAATTGTTCGGTTGTCGCTTTCAAGTGTACCGAGATGGCCAAATATTTTACACGTTTGGACAACCGGCAATGCCTCTTAAACATCTTAGATTCACAGGTGACGATTTCAGTAGTGGACACATTGATGTTTAGAAATGTTTAAACTCTCAAAAGCTGGATGTGAAGTTATCAATGAAACTGGCTGTATACTTACAACGCTTGACAGATGCCGAATGTCTCTTCAACACAAGTCCTACAAATACTGTCGTAATTGAAACAAACCATGAAACTCAAACCGATTATGACAGCAGCAATCCAAGCTGTGAGATTTGAAACAAGATTACTGTTCACATGGCCAACTGTACGTTGCATGCTCAGGAGTAAGCTCAGCGCACAGCTTGGTCATATTACAACTGCAGGGCCAAACTGACAACGTGGCATACAAAGAGATCCTTAACAAATAATTATTGGTATATTTTCCCTCAGTTTAAAAAGGTTTAATTTTCTTCTTATTAAAAATTTTAAGGTAGTACTTCGCCGCTGCAAAGCGCGGGCATTTTGCTAGTATGTATATATATATATATATATATATATATATATATATGTATGTATGTATGTGTGTATATATATATATATATATATATATATATATATATATATATATATATATATATAAATTTGATGTTATTTCTTCACTGAGTTATAGTAAGGGTGCACACTACTAAAAATAAAACAAGATTGTTTTTCCAAATTTCAGTATTTTAAGCTCAATGGACATAATGTAAAATGAAACAAATTAGGTCATATAATGACAGTTTAAGCCTGCCCTTTTTTGGTCCAAAGCTAGTTCTAACACAGATGATCATTTTATCTTATTTGCTGTTAAATCTTACCTATAGAACTTTTCACTCTTTTTGTTGGATGGGGAACTTAGGTGCTGATTTTGAAACATGCTAATTTACTGCATTTTCTCTTTCTTTGTGTTGTATATTTAATTTTAAATGGATAAATTTAACTTAATTGGAGTCCACCTGTGGAAAACTGAATTGATTGGCCATAGTTTAAGAAGACACACACTTGTGTAAATGTGGTCCCACAATTCGCACACTGCATGTTGGGACAAAAACCTAGCCATGAAGTCCATGGAACTCTCAGTCAACTTGTGGGGAGGCATAAGTTAAGTCAAGGGTATAAAATCGTTCCTAAAGATTTGATTATATTCCAGGAGCAAAGCAGCCTCAATAATTATGATATGGAGAAAGTTTGCAACCACTAGAACTCTTCCTAGAGTTGGCCATCTGACCAAATTGAGTAACTGGACAAGAAGGGTCTTGGTCAAGAAGATGACCAAGAACCCAGTGGTCACCCTACATCCTGCCAGATAGTTGACCATCTTAGCAGCATTCCATCAATCAATGCATTTATGGTAGAGCGGCTAGATGAGGAATCTCTGTAGTAAAAAGCATGTGACATTTTAAAGGACAATTAGAGAATGAAGAAAGAGATTCTCTAATCTGATGAGACAAAAATTGATTACTTTGGTCAAAACTCATGGCACTATGTTTGACAAAGACCAGGAACTGATAATCACCTGCCTAATTCTGATTGTCCTTGACTGGCCCAGCTTAAGCCAACACTTTAAACACCATAGAACATGGGTGAGGAGACTTGAAGATGGCAATTTACGTATGGAAGAGTGGGATAAACTGCCGAAGTCCAGGTGTGTAAAGCTTGTAAAGACTTACCAAGAAGCGTCAAAGCTATAATTGCTTCCAAAGAAGTTTCTACAAAGTACTAAAATATGGGTCTGAATTCTTGTATGAATAAGAGATTTCAGTTTTTGATTTTAATACATTTGCAAACCTTTCTGAAAACATGTTTTCCATTTGTCATTATGGGTTTATTGAGTGTAGATTGATCTGCAAAATGGCAGATTTTTTATTAAAAATTTAAACTACAACACAATAAAATGTGCAGGAAGTGAATGGGTCTGAATAAATTCTGAATCCACTGTATGGTATTTTCACTTGATTAGGTTATGTTCTGTTTCTGCTGATATGTTAAAGAAAGACTATAGCAAATAATCCATTAAACAAATTCTGGAATTTTAAGGAAAATAAACTCAGTCAAAGATTATACTCACTTCTTAAAAATAAAGGTGTCTATTAAATAAAAACTTACTGAGTTTTTTTGTGTTTAAAAATGGGCCAATATGTTAAAATTCTTGCATGCTGGTGCAATCTGATGTTATCATGTTGCTTAATCTTTCTCTGATACCTTTCCCTCTCACTTGCACTGCATTTGTTTACAACCTCAAGCGATTACTCTTACACTTCCCATATTCTTCTCTCCACTTTTAGCCTCCATCCCATCAATAGTGTGTTGTGCTGTCTATCTTTACAATTCTGCTTAGATGCACATAAGTAACCTGGATGCCATATTCCAAATGGGCCTGTTTCTAAAAATGTTCTCATGTTCCTGGCGTACTGCCAAATTTTGAGATTCAACTGACAATGATGACAATGTGGTTTCTCATATGAAAGAGAAATCTAGTCTTCAAACATCAAAAGATTACAGGCATTCACCTTTTAGGGCTGAAGGTTATGTGTTTGTCTACAGGAGCATGAGACTTCTTCAAAACTATCACAAAAATACTGCATGATTCCATGAGCATGTATACCTCATCTGCCCAACTGTAATAAAAACTTGCCTTTTTCTTTTAATGAAAGATTATTGCCCCCCCACCCCACTTTTCCAACATTCTCCCAGACTCTTTAATTTTAGTAACTCCCACCACTACTCATTTCATGACCATCTGTCCTGTGTAGATTTCTATTGTCTCTGAAACCTTGTTTCAATCTAGATGTGCTATGTGCTTTCTGAATTATCAGTCTGTATCATTTCTCAAGTGTGTTGGAGCTTAATACAGTATATCGTTAATATTTTGCTTTATTCTGGCATGATTCCTTCACAAGATTTTGGAATTTGATAAAAAAAAAAAAAACCAAACAAACAAAATCAGCTCCAGAATATTCTGTTCTTCTCCATTTTCATCCAGGCTAAATTTAACTTTCTTACCACAACATTGTGCTGAAATGTGTTTAAAAATATACACAGGGCTAGTAGGAACCTTCTACTCCTTGAAGTCCATAGCCTTTGATCTTAAATCCCGCTCCCTACCATTTCTGCTTTATTTATTGTCTGTCCGCCCGTTCTTTCAACCAAAGTATACTTTCACTACCTCATTGACTCCGTTTGTGTTTGCATTTTGAGTGATGCCCTCCTTACTGCAGATGCTGGATTTCCCTCCATACTAGTACTTCTTGATTTTACAATTGCCAGAAATCACCGTACTACAGTGACTGAAAAACTATGCTAAATTTACTGTAACATAATAATGCTATCTGCCCTTCTTCCTTCCTTGTTGTTTGTGTTAAGTAGATAATCAAGCACTTTTGCATCTGTCTGAAAAAGATGCATATTCACTCTTGCAATATTCTAAGTATTAAGAACTGGATAAGAGCAAGAAGACCGGTAGATTATACTGGACTGAAATATCTATTTAAATATCTTGCATATGCAATGTTTTGACTAGCAGAGAAATTTGCTTCAGTGAAGTTTACTATTTTCTAAGTGTAGTCAAGTAGATTAAACCAGGTTGTTCTGAACCCCAATATTTGGGAACTACCAGGTTTATGAGTTAGTTACTGTATGGTTATGCACTAAACGGAACTGTTAATCTTTTCCTATTTTTGGTTTACTTTCCTCAGGAGCAACGGGACATTCTCCATGCATTGAGGCAAGTTGCCTTTGAGTCAGATGGAGAAGCCAATTTGTCTAATGAGAGACGACGTTCCCTCTGTGCTAAAGAGTTCAAGAAGCTTGGGTTCTCGGTGAGTAGCTATGGTATTTTTTCCCTGTTAATGCTGAAATTAGAAAAGAAAAAGTTGGATTTAAGTACTATCATTAGTTGAATATTTTAGCTCAGAACTGGTTTTGATTTGATAGCAAACTGCTCCAACTTATTATTTATAGTGTAAAACATCTCAGGAAAAAAATATTATACTTCCTGTATACAAACAGGTTGATCCCTTACAGTCTAATTATTTAACAAGGAAGCTTTAGGTGCATCCAGTTAAAATACTGTAGCTGAATGAGTACTAGAAAAAGTAATTTAGAATTAGACTGGTTTCAGTCTCTGAAAAAATGCAGAAAAAGCACTATGCATTGTGAATGAAGCTTCACTACTTATGCATAGGTCTTGAGAAATTGTTGACACGATCTGTTAGAGGTAAAGAGTGGACGTTGGCATTTTCTAATAATTTATGATTGCGGTATCTGAGTGTTATTATTTAATCCACTCCTATAAAGGTTACATTCCACCACAGTAACTTTTTTATCCCTTGATTTCTTCTCATTTCCATATTAGTGAGAAGGAACTACAATTCCCCTCACCCAATTACAAATACCTTTGGTTTTTCTGAGCAAACATGGTATTGGCTATGATGTTTGTGGGATCTTTGTTTGTGATAAGGTCTCATGGGATAGATAAAAATGATTTGAAGAATAAAATAAAAGCATTGGACTGGTTAAATGAATATCTGCGGCTGAAAATGAACCGTTACTTGCCTGTTACTTGATGACATCTGGAATCAAACTGGATAATTCATAGAAGTTCTCCTTACTGGACCAGCACACAATTATTACATGACCTTAAGCAAGGATAGCTATTGTTGAAGAGGCTGCTCAGAAGTACATGTTTTATAAAAACTAAAAGTAACAAAACATAAACAAGCAAACGTGAGGACATGGCATAGTGCCATTTTACATTGGTACTGTCTTTGTTTTGATGACAGATTAAGGAACATGGCAACTTTTTATCTACAGCTGTTCATTGGAAAAACACTATGCTTTTCCTTCTTGATGCAATAAATATGCCAGTTAGATACATAGCCAAGCAGCAAAACCATCACTGCTGTCTTAACTCATGGTGCGCAAAATGCTTGAGAGCAATATTCAAAAACTGAAATATGGTAAAGTGGCAACCATTTAATATGTAGTAATTCTTAATGTTATGGATTAAGCTCGTAAACACTTAACACATACAGTTTTTATTGCTAATGTGTGCAGATAAGGTCTGCCTGTGTATATCACATTAGCAGGTGTCCATAGTAAAATGACTGTGCTAGAGCAGTATAAGTTAGACAAGCCGGTTAGTTATATTTATTACTTAATAACAAAATCTAGCTCCAATGCCTGTATTGTTTGAGCTGCACCTTTTTCAGCCTGAGACTAATGCTAAATTTAATTCACAAATTAAAGTATTTTTCCATTTATTTATTTTTTTGTGCTTTTGGTATGTAACTCTGTATGTGGTAAAGAATGTCATATATACATGGATGCACAGTGTACAAGCCAAAAGTGGACCTCTCTCATTGCACAAATTCTTCAGTTTAACAGTAACAAATTTGTTTAGAAGATAAAAATTCTCAGTTTGAATTGTCAACTTAACACTTCTAATTGACAATTTTTGAAATTGGTAAGTGAAATCTGATTGTTTCAGCTTGTCTTTTTTATATTCCTTCTATTAAAAACCGTATGATTAGAACTTATAAAATTACTAATCAGGAATGCACTTGCTGCTGTAAGGATTATTTTTTGCATAACGACCTCTTGTATGAATGTTTGTACAAACTGTAAGACTGTTTTCTTTTTTTTCTATTCAGAACAACACTAACCCTGGTCAAGATCTGAATCGCACTCCACCCGGACTTTTAGCTCTAAACACCATGGCTTACTTCTCTTCACGCTATCCTGATGCCTACAGCCGGGTAAAGAATTTGCTGAGTTTTTAATCTCATTGTGTTATTGTGGGCTTGAAACAGAAAGTGATCTATGTTGAAATAAAGACTTTGTGGCAAGTGTAAATCAGTATTCATTACTGAAAGTGGAGTGCGTTTATGACATCTGAAGTATTGTTTTAAAGGATATCATTAGCAAGTAGAGCAGTTATATATAGCACCCTTATTTATTGTGGCATGGAGTATCTTCTCAATCCTTATTGCACTGTATCCTCCAAATTCCTTAAAGTATACAGTAGAGTCTCGCTTATCCAACCTTTGCTTATCCAATATTCTATATTATCTGACGTCCCACCACAAAAAAAAAAAAAAAAAAAAAAGTATCAGTCGGCAACAAGAACTGCAAGTTGCGAGCGTGAGCGTAGTGTATTTTTAGTTGCTAAGTTCATTTTTTCAGTTAAATTTTTCTGTTGTTTTGTTGTAAAACATGATTACAGTGTATTATGTGGCCAGCCCTCTCTGGTGTGTGTGTGCGCGTGTGTCTCTCTCGCTCGCGTGTGTGTGCGCCTGTGTCTCTCTCGCTAAATGGAAGCATTGTGAAAAGATGAAACGTGCCTATTCTGGATTAATAAAAATAATGTAATTTAGCAGCAATCTTGTTTTTTCTAATTCAGCTACATTTAAAATTACATTAGCAATATTTAAAAAGCATCTATTGGCACTTCACTGCTTCAGAGTTTTTCAGTAAATTGCAGGATGTACTTTGTTCATACTACTATGCCAATCTTTTTGTGACTTTTTCGAGAAGTCTCTCTACTAGTTACTCTCTAACTTCTTTTTTTTTTTTTGTTTTTTGCCTTTTTCATTTGTATGACTCTAGGGTATGCCAGTGATAGCCAAGTCATTTTTGTCTTTTCAGTTTGTTTTAGAGAACAGCAGTCGGGAAGACAAGCATGAGTGTCCTTTTGCCAGGAGTAGTATCCAGCTCACACAGATGCTGTGTGAAATTCTACGGATTGGGGAGCCTAGTGAGTATAGACCGAGGATAAAAACAGGTTGGGAAAGGTTTTAGACTTAGATTAGTGCACAGAGTTGAGACGGAGCCTTAATGGAAGATGCTGCTTCCGAATGACCCGGCTAGTTTCACAACCTGTTAAATGGCTTTCAAACTTAATGTTTGATGTCACTTGTAAAATGACCATAAGTGAACCAGTAAGTAAATGTCTATCGGTTAACAAACTGAAAAGTACTTTCACCTTTTAAAGTGTGCTGTAATCTGTATATTGAATAACATTTTAAGAGGCCTTATCCAAGGTTTATGTAAAATTTTAAAGGTAAATATAGTTAGTCAACTATTGACTCAGTATTTTTTGCTTTGTGATAGAATCTATTTCAAAGTCTTACTTAACAGTCTTATCTTGCCTGTTTTCTGTTGTACTTTTTGTAGTTATTGTAACATTTTTAAATATCTGCTGCCATCTACAGCATTGAGTTACAACTACAAAAAAGCTTCTGTTCCTCTTATTAAATTGTACTTGATTTTCCCACAGCTTCTGAGACTGGACAGGACTATTATCCAGTCTTCTTTGCTCAGGATCACCTTCTGGAGGAATTATTCTGTATTTGTATACAGCTGCTCAACAAGACATGGAAAGAGATGCGAGCCACACAAGAGGATTTTGACAAGGTGAAACACAAATTGTGCTGTAAAATCTAAACTGTAGTCTTTAGGAATTGGTGTGCTTATCCCTAGCCTCTCTCTAACCCGCTATTCTTACTCTTTCTCTTGATCATATATATTTTTTTCCTTATTTGTGGTTTACCCTTCTAATTCTGTATGCTTTGTAGCTTGCTTGTAAGCAGACAAGTTCTATTATCTCCAAAGACCCCTGAAATCAGCACTGCGTTTTTTAAATATTTTATTTGTAAATCAGTTTATGTCATCTTGCCAAACATACAATGTTTTCATAAAGAAGTTTGAACATTAGAGTCTCTAATACTACCTGTTGCTGACAGTATTCATGAACATTAGAAATGTATTAACCAGAGACCAATCAAAACCAGACTATAAGGGGATTTGATAGGATTAGACTCATCAGTGGTCACTGAACTGTGTCAGGAATAAATTCCATTATTGTAAAGTTATCAGAGATCTGACAAAATTACAGTTTGTAAGTTTTAAAGGGAGCATTGTTTTCAGGTGGATACAATAGTACCACAACTTTCAGATTGTTGCATTCTTTTGGTATACATTATAAGTCTATTCATGGTAAGAACAAAACTGGTCATTCTTGTCAGTCTGGGAAAAGTTATTTCTAGTCCATCATTTTCATTGCAGTTTATGTAAACAAATTCCTGACAAGTCAATACAAGAACATACTAGGATCATCTGATTTTATTTTTGTGTACTATTCAGAAGCTTGGAGAATTGCAAGTGTTCCTTTTACCTGGAAAGTAAATATAGCACATTAGTCACTATTGCTTATTTTGTTTAATCCAGTAATGTTATCTTTATAAATTGAAAGTTTATAATGTCTTTTCAGAGACTGCACTTTTGGTTTAGATGCTTAACTTGTGATCTTTTGTCCACATCTGTCCCTAGATTGCCAGCATATGACAGATCTGTGCTTTGTCCTATACACAAACCCTAATCCCAGACACAAACAATACTGTAGAAAATAGCCCTTTGAAAGCAGTAGAGGGGAGGGGAGTGATTATGTTTCAGAGTATTTTATTTAATCAGCAAAACGTACACACAGAAAAACAAGCCTTGCCATTTTCATTCTGGCAAGCCTGGAAGTGTACTGTAAGTGACTGTTTTGGATAAAGTTTCTTCAGTAGTAAGGTCGCTCTTCTTCTCATTTTAAATTAATTTGCTAAAAACTAACAATTGTTATAAAGGCCATTTCAAGTGGTAAGGAACAAAAGCTGCTAGTTATTTATTATTTTCTCTTTGTTTTTTTTTTTAACAAAAGGAAATTAAGTTTGGCTCGAGTGTTTGAACTTTTCTGCATTTTAAAACAGGCTGTTGTATATGCATGTTTTTTATTTGCTGTCAGAATGTGCTAAATTCTTAACATTCTTAGTATTTTTTGTTTGTTTGAATGAGTGCAGAAGCAGTGCCCATTAGAAATTTAAAGTGATCCTGTAGGTAGATCTCTTAAAAAGCCATACCATTTTATAAATACTTATAGCATTGAAAAATATTGTGGAAGCACATATCATATTTATCAAAGATCGATGTTGCCTGTATTAGAGTTGAGAAGTGCTTTTTGGACCGGACATGCTTATCCCTTCCTGTCAGATCTATCTTAAGAGTTCATTCACACCTCAGGATCATCATGTATAAGATATATAAATGTTCCTCAGTCTTTAACAACAACCTGCAATGTTTGCACTTTAATTTTTATCCCAGGCCTGAAAGTTAGATTTAAATTTAAAACTTATATTTAATATGTGAATAGATGCCAATCCAAAAAAAAAGTATGATTTAAAATTTATGTGAAAAATATGAACAAAGCAAATCTGAATATACTCATAATTTAGGAGCATAAAAGTATTTATAAATAAAATGAGATTCGATATACTGAGGCCATCTGCAATAATGTTCACATACTGTCTGTGTTATAATCAGATAGGCACCTTTTCTGTTGCAAATTAGCCTAAAATCTAAACATCTCTCTCTGTCTAAGTCACATTTAGACATCAGTTCTATTTGGCAGAGTTAGTTTGTGCATGCTATCCATTTTTATATATTATTATTATAATATATATTTTGTATATTTGGTATATATATTCAACATCACCTTGTTTAAATTCAGCATTTCCAAGCTGTAAATTCTGCTGTCATGTTTTGTTTTTCACTCTTGATTTTCCAATTTAAGTATTTCTTTGAAAGTTTGTTTGTCCTTGTTTTGACACTGTCAACCTGTGTAAACCTGCCAACTATACATTCATTATCAAAGAAACAAATTTGTGTGCGTGTGTTTTTGATTTGTTGATTAATTAAGCTGTATTGAGTTCCAACCAAAAGCAGTCTAAAAGAATAGAATGTTCCCAAAAGAAATTACTTAGAAAAGTTTTTTTCCTTCAGTTATATCTTGTTATATATTATGAGGTGTTGATTTAAACAGTATATCACCCATAAATATTAAATGCTTAAACAAGAGAAGAAGGCCTGATAAATTAAACATTATTACATAAATACAGTAGAAACCATGTTTTTCAACTGGTAAACATGAGTAGTAAAGAAGGAGCACTTAGATAGTATGTTACAGAAGAAAACCCCAGTTGGGGTCGATGGCAAATAAACATTGCATTTGCAGAAAATAATTTCCAAGGGTATTAGGTGTAGCATGATTCTGTTGCTTTAAACCATGGAGAGCAGATATGTTGGCGGTTCCTACTGTTTACTAAAAATATATTTTACTCTGATATTTGCCTGTTGTGTCTTGTATCTACTGAGATATGCAAGACAGAGCAGGTCACCGTATTTCCTTTAAGCTATTTATGTACAGTTTCAACCTTTGAAGTACTGCTTTCTGAAACCATTTTTTGTATTTAATGTGTGCGGTTTAGACACTTGCCTCATTTTAATGTCTAAATGTATTGCTTTTGTCATGAAATAAGTGCTGACTGACTAAATGATGTGCACACAACTTGGACTGAATGATAAAACAATGGTTAGTTCAGCTGCCTCATGGATTTAGCACCCTGGTTTGAATCCTACATCTGGCAGCTGTCAGCTGGTGTGGAATTTGCACTTTGTATCTGTCTGGGTTTACCTCCCACTTAGATTCTAAATTGGCCCTGTCTTAGTATGGGCATCCGTATTTAAATGAGTGGGCACTAAAATGGGCTGGGGTCCTGTCTTGGCCATTTCCAGCCTTGTGTCCTGTGTCACTGGGATAGTCTATGGCCCAAGAATATTGTAGACTCCATGATTCATGCTCTGCGAATTTGAACTACCCACATCCAGGTCCAAATGTAATACTTACAGCCAGAATATTATCTTCTATTCTCTGTAGGTTATGCAGGTCGTTCGGGAGCAGATAACACGAACCCTGTCCAGCAAGCCCACCTCTCTGGAGTTGTTTAAAAATAAAGTGAATGCTCTCAACTACAGTGAGATTCTTAAACTGCGACAGACTGAGCGCCTTCACCAGGAGGAAACACTTGCACCCCCTGTGTTGTAAGTACGATGAGGAAAAGTAAAAATAACAGGAATATTACCTCAGTGACCTGTTCTAATAAGGAATACCATCTTAATGGTGTACAAGTGATGTAATGAATTGGATCTTTTGAAATATTTTATATATTATTATGATATTATATAAATGTATAACTAATATTTAACGGTAAAGTGTCTCTTTTATCCCTAAAGTTCCTTTGTGTCTCACATAACATGCAGACACTGCCACACTAGACCTCCAAGCTGTGTTGTGACTTACTTGTATGGTAATTCTTTTTTTTCCCCTCCAAACTAAACCTTTTGATTGCTGGTTGACCATTCATAAGGTATAAGAACATATGTAACAATATTAGAAAAACCTATGAACCTGATAAATTCATTCACTTAATTGAATTTACATATACAAGCTTAATAATCTTATTTTTGTATAGTAATAGTATTTGGTGTGTTTTTTTAAAAGCAAGAGCATTCTTGTGAGGTCCTGTTAGGGAGAGTAAAGTATACGAATGCATGGCCTGCTTGATGAATATTATACTGTATCTCTCAAAAATTAAACTTCATCTGTCTCTCTGTCTTGCTCCTTTTTGGTTGCTTTAGCCAGAGTAAACTATTTATGAAATTTGCTTAAAGGCCTTCTTATTGTTTGTTGATTTATACATCCTATCAGCACTGCTCTACCATATTCCTTTCGTGGTCTAAAGAGGCATGACATTCTCTGTTGATAAATCATATTTGTTTGGAGGCTTTATGGATAGACTACAGGTAACAAGGTTGGAATCCAGGTGATATCAAGGCATTTGGCAATAAACACTCACATCTTCTACAATACTAAATTAAATGGATATAACAGCATAAGTATAATTTTGGAGAAATACTTTTTGAGCTGTACTGGCTTAGTCCCATTTAGTAATATATTTTTTGAAAAGATACAATATGTACCTCACAGTTCATCAATATGCTATATGTTGAAATACTCTTTAAGACACTGGGAATGCTGTAGGCCTAGACAATCCGATATTATCTAAAAATCAAGCGTCCATTATGTTACCAAGCACAGTGTTCATGCTGGACATGTGTAAAATATTTAAGAAGAAATAAGATTTTCTTGGGCAAGACAAGTGCTATTAGCTGTTCAAGGCTGGAGATACCAATCATTTGTATGTACAGTGGGTACGGAAAGTATTCAGACCCCCTTCAATTTTTCACTCTTTGTTATATTGCAGCCATTTGCTAAAATCATTTAAATGAATTTTTTTCCTCATTAATGTACACACAACACCCCATGTTGGATGGTAAACGTTGGTGGACAGACATTTTTAGGTCTCTCCAGAGATGCTCAATTGGGTTTAAGTCAGGGCTCTGGCTGGGCCATTCAAGAACAGTCACAGAGTTGTTGTGAAGCCACTCCTTCATTATTTTAGCTGTGTGCTTAGGGTCATTGTCTTGTTGGAAGGTAAACCTTCGGCCCAGTCTGAGGTCCTTAGCACTCTGGAGAAGGTTTTTGTCCAGGATATCCCTGTACTTGGCTGCATTCATCTTTCCCTCAATTGCAACCAGTCGTCCTGTCCCTGCAACTGAAAAACACCCCCACAGCATGATGCTGCCACTGCCATGCTTCACTGTGGGGACTGTATTGGACAAGTGATGAGCAGTGCCTGGTTGTCTCCACACATACCGCTTAGAATTATGGCCAAAAAGTTCTATCTTGGTCTCATCAGACCAGAGAATCTTATTTCTCACCATCTCAGAGTCCTTCAGGTGTCTTTTAGCAAACTCCATGCGGGCTGTATTGTGTCTTGCCTCTCCTTAGTGCTGGATGTACAGTAATCCCTCCTCAATCGCGGGAGTTGCGTTCCAGAACCCCCCGCGATAGGTGAAAATCCGCGAAGTAGAAACCATATGTTTGTATGGTTATTTTTCTATATTTTAACCTTATAAACTCTCCCACACTGTTAACATTATTAGAGCCCTCTAGAAATGAAATAACACCCTTTAGTCAAAAGTTTAAACTGTGCTCCATAACAAGACAGAGATGACCGTTCTTTCTCACAATTAAAAGAATGCAAACATATCTTCCTCTTCAAAGGATGCGTGTAAGGAGCAGAGAATGTCAGAGAGAGAGAGAGAAAAGCAAACAATCAAAAAATCAATACGTGCTTTTGGGCTTTTAAGTATGCCGAAGCACCGCGATAAAGCGGTATTTTTTAGAGGAGCGTCCGTATCCTCTAGGCAAACAGCCCCTCTGCTCACACCCCCTCTGTCAGGCAGAGAGAGTGAGAGAGACAGAGGAAAGCAAACAATCAAGCACCGCACAGGAAGCATATCATATATCATTAAGGAATTTTATTTAATACGTAATACGTGCTCTGATTGGGTAGCTTCTAAGCCATCCGCCAATAGCGTCCCTTGTATGAAATCAACTGGGCAAACAAACTGAGGAAGCATGTACCATAAATTAAAAGACCCATTGTCTGTAGAAATCCGCGAACCAGCGAAAAATCTGTGATATATATTTAGATATGCTTACATTTAAAATCTGCAATAGAGTGAAGCCGCGAAAGTCGAAGCGCGATATAGCAAGGGATCACTGTATTGGGCAATTTTTAGGCTTTTCTTAGTAATGGGATCCCAGTACACTCCATACTAGAGGCAAGAGCAGCCTAGTTATTTTTTTTTAATTTATAAAATATGCTTCACTTTAAAACTCATATGTGTCAAATTAATATATACAATGATTATGAAGAAATAACTATGCAAACTGGTTTAGATTTTTCTAGACAGGTACTAATTCACTAGACCCCAGTCCCATGAGCATGCATGGATCTGACTCTTTGTGTATGTGGCTCACATTTATATTTTTCTATTTAGGAGGAAGAATATGTTTTTCACAAGATGAATAAACAATTTGAATAGTCAGTGGAACAGAATAGTCAAACTGAGACTGAGACTTATTAGAGAAATTATTAATTTCAGAGCTATTTAAATCTGGCATCGTAGGTGACTAGAAGTTACAGTGACATTAGCTTACCATAAATTGGCCATATTGCTTAAACATGTTCACAAAAGTACTGTTAGAATTATTACTTTTTGTTCAAGTAAATATACAATATAAACTTTTACTTTCTGAGATATGAAATGATTATACTTTATGGAGGTAAAGCTTTAGAATATATATTCTACATGAGACTTTAAATGCAAATATTGGCATACTTAGAAAATAGTAAGCCAGTATCCCAGGAATATTAATTGCTTCTTTTTCCACAGAGAATTAAAGGAGAGACTAAAACCAGAACTGCTGGAGTTGATCCGACAGCAGAGGCTCAACCGCCTCTGTCATGGAACACTTTTCAGGAAAATCAGCAGTCGGAGACGACAAGGCAAGTGAGCAAAGTTTATAACCAAATTTGTTGTTCTCAAATTTCCATCTTAAGCCAGTTATTAGGAACTATGCACTACTATTGTTATATACCCACACAAAAAACATCAATGTCTGAAACTTTTCAGAAAAATAAAAAACAATATGTCCAAGGCTATCAGTTGCATGACGTTTTTTTTCTTTTCACACTGTTTTTGCCAAAATTCGACAGGTATATTTGTATGCCAAATGTTACATATAATTTCAGTTTAGGCAATTTGTCTTGCCATGGTGACCAAAAAAAAATATCATTGTACATTAAATCTTCACTACTGAATTAGGAATGCTGTGCTCCTTATTATGTAGCATAATCAAATAGTTACAGCCACTGTGTGGCACAGTCAGTCAGTGTCCTGAAGATTGGAACTGTGTGAGTATAGATCGCCCAGGGAAATTGCAATACTGAGTACCACAGTAAATCAAGCACTGCCACTAAGTATTTAATGCTGATCCCTGTGCACTCACTCACTCACTCACCACCAGACCTCAATACTAATTGTACATTCTGACCAAATGCATGTACAATTAGCCATGTGGCGCAGGAGTGTATCAAAACAAATTTTAAAGGAGCCTGACCTCCCCACCCCCAGAGTCACAAAACACTTCAGACCTTGTAAAATAATAATAATAAAGGATGTATTACTATTTAAAAGAATTTTATGACTTCTCGATTTAAAGAAATTGTAAAACACCTGCAAAAATATATTACTAACAAAGAATGGGTGCCAACTGTATGGAGCTGCAACTTCAGAAAACAGAGTGACCACTGCTACATGCCATGGCCAATCAGTGACCCAAAGATTGAAACTCAGTGAGTTCAGGTAACATTTTTGGCCACAATAATATTATCCAACATAGTTGCTAGACACTTCACTAGTCCTCAAGGACACGTAAAAGACCCTTGCACCAATACAATCCTCACACCACTTATTTTTATGGTCAGAGTTGATACTGTCTGCGCTCACTTTCTCCAACTCTATGAGCTTATCCAAACCAGGATCCTTGTGGAGAATCACTGACAGCCATACACCCATGCCAGTGAATTTAAGTAGCAGTGCCCCTTACCACACTTTACACTAGAATATACAGGGTGATTTAAAAAGATACATCCGATTTCAAAGTGGCATATTTTTATAGCTGTGAGGTGCCTAGGAATCTATCACATACCAATTGAAAGTTTCAGACTGTCACTAGAAGTTGGCTTCCTTCAGTCTGCAAGGTGATGGCGACCCCTGAGCAGAAAGCATTTTGTGCAAAATGACATGCTGAATTTAGTATGGGATAAATTTGACTATCACATTGATGGAGGAGGTCATATTGAGCACTTGTAAAATTACATAATAAACTGTATGCTCACCTAAACCATTTGCAATTTACTGCATTGTTCTGTAATGATTTATAAGTAATCTGAATCTTTTGAATCCAACACAGGGCACAAGGCAGGAACCAATCCTGGGCAGGGTGCCAACCCACCGCAGGACACACACAAACACACCCACACACCAAGCACACACTAGGGCCAATGTAGAATCACCAATCCACCTAACCGGCATGTCTTTGAACTGTGGGAGGAAACCGGAGCGCCCGGAGGAAACCCACGCAGACACGGGAGAACATGCAAACTCACGCAGGGAGGACCCGGGAAGCGAACCCGGGTCTCCTAACTGCGAGGCAGCAGCGCTACCACTGCGCCACCGTGCCGCCCTTGAACTTTCATTGGTTAAGAAAAATATTTCTTTTGTGAATTTTTTATTAATAGCTTGCTGTGGACAGGAAATTCTTTATATGGTTATTTTTTTTTCAAATTGCAATTTTCATAATGGAGTCCTTTTTAATTAACATTCATCTATAAAGGATTAATTTGAAAACTTTTGCAGATGTTGACCTTTTTCCTTTTACCTTTATCTTGGCCATTCAAGGGAAAAGAAAAATGATTCTAGCATATAGTTAGCCTGAGTGAAGTGGAAAGCACTCATTCTAGGATTAATTTAAGTAATTGTCATCTTATCTAACCTATTTTTCTAATTAGATTAATGGGCATTCATTACTCAAAAAGTAACTCCATTCCCAAATATAGCAGAGATTAATATGATACTGATCATTTATTTTTTTACACATGAATGGCAAACAATGTGCTTTTTGCTGAGAATAAATGTGTTATTTTTTTACAGATTTGTTATGTATTGTAGTTAAAGTATTTGCCAATATTTATCTTTTCAAGTAATGATTTTTTTTTTCCAAATTGTAACATGAATAGAAAAGGAATAGAGTTCACATTAAAGAAGAAGCGTACCAACAAAAAGATTGAATTAAACTTTCCCTCAATGTACACAGTTCTGTTATTCACAAATCAGGGTATACTTTCAACATTTCAACATATATACTTACTGTATACAACATGGATTGGAGAATGCACTTTTACAAGTTTACATTTTAGTTGAAGATATATTGTAATGAGTATTTGCTAAAATTTGTGGTGTATAAGAAACTGGTTATAGGCATGTCTGAGAATATTGATCTCAGTAGGTTAAAAAAATGTTAGAAATTCTTGTGGCATGACACAGGCAAAGGTACTACATATACAGTCAAGATTTTACACAACACACATAATTTAATTACTGTCCAATTAGATTAGAAATTTGGTATATAACTACTCTTCAAAGAGTCTGCCAGAAAGTAGGAGGTTTTTGGTTGTCATCTTTCAATGTCAGTGAAGTAGTATAATCCTGCTATCTATAGTATCCGGTATCCGAGTATTTCATTTTCTAAGTCTAAGAGCTCAAATATTTTTTAGCATTACATTTGGCCTTATAAATTGCACTAATGCATGAAAGGTTACATGAGGTTTACTTCCTGTAGTTCTGAGAGCTGTGTTTTTCTGATTCAGACAAGCTGTGGTACTGTCGACTTTCTCCTAATCATAAAGTGCTGCACTATGGAGATGTGGATGAAGAGACAGACTGTCATCCTATTGAGACACTTCAAGAAAAAAGTAAGTGCTCATTTTGGCATGTCATTGTTTGTAGGGAAGGGCTGCTTGGAGCTGCATACATTTGCTGCCTTTGCACCCAAGAACTGCAATGGGTAGGGGGAGTACCAGTGCAAGAAAGTGTAGTGGCTCATGGAGACAATTATTCTCCTAAGAAGCTAAAGTTTAAGTGACCGAGCAGGTGCCAGGTGTCGTCTTCTCCTTTGAGAGACGTGAAATTTAGGGCTGTCAAGAGACCACAGTACCTCCTGTTAGATAGGAACACATGGTTCCTTACAGGAGATGCTGGGACAAAATTATCCACTTTAAAATAAGGTTAGAGAATAATTTTAGGGAGCCAGTGCTCTACTATGCATCTGCTTGATTTCTCCATATGGTTCTTAATATAGAGAAGGCATGCCAAAGAATGCCACCACGATCCTGGAATTGATTCCAGAGTTTGGCCAAAAATTAATGTAATTGAGAGTTAAAGCCCCATCTTAAGAGTCTGTAACTGGAAGAGAATTGGGGCAAGTTGCACTGATAAAAGAGAGGTGACAGATATACGTTCGTATAATCCATTCAGCTCGTATGTGTGCATTGTACAGACTTTTGTTTTTACTGTATAGATAGTTTTTTCGCCATCCTACATGGCAGAGGTGGAGGGTTGTGTAGATACTCCCTTTTGGGCAGCAGGGTGGTTTTGCTTTTTTCTTTTTTTTCCTTTATGCCTTGTGTTATGCTTATATGTATGCTTTTCATGTAAATTTAAATAATAAGCAAGCAATTGATTCTTCTTAGGATTCTTTCACGTGTGGTGAAATTACCTCGAGAGTGTCCTTTCCTTTTAAAGCTGTTTTTTTAAATGGTATGAATTCTGACTAATATAATCGAGCATGTCTCACCATCCAAAGCAAAGATACATATGTCTCTGAAAATAACAACACTTTTTCTCGTTTCACCTAATCCATTCTGGTGCAGTGGTGTATAAATATGAAGGCTTCAGGTAAACTACTAGTGTCAGGGATCTGTAGCTAACAAGTGCCACACACGTTTTACCCGTCAAACTACTGTAATCAACAATAGTTTTAATCAACCAACATATGGTAAATGCTGTAGAAACAAATCCATTTAAAGTAACAGACCTAGACCAGTTACCTGTGAACCCTTAAGGGGGGTGTATGTGGTTTACACCTAAACCACAAAAAAGTGCAAGTGTGTCTGCATTATCATCTTCATCTTCAGGTATTTATGCAGGGCATGAACACTATGAAATTAAAAGCTTGATTTAAAAAAATCATGAATGCTTTCATCAAGGTGAATCTAATTCAATCTCTCTCTATATAGAGATAATATACAGATAAAATGCAAAGTTTACTTACTCATGAACAAAAGACACAAATTCCTGTTCAGTTAAAAAGCTGAAATTTGGCTGGATGGTACATCTAGGGCACTAGGTATCCAGCTAAGAAAGGACATTTCAATATATCAATATTTAGTGGTTAAACCTCCCACCATTATGCTGCTCGAGAGTCCCAAAGCACACAAGTCTCAAACAATTCTAAAAATGCCCTCTAGAGGGGGAAATCCTGTCATAAAACCATAGCTAGTAACAGAAAGGGCTATGTAGAATCTTTATAAAATAAAAAGTTTTATTCTTATTAAAAATGCTCTGAAACAGAATGAACCTCCATAAAGCACAAAAATGTAAAAAGGAGTTGCCAGAAAAGGCAATCCAAGGCAAACAAAGTACTAAATCAGATTCAAGGCATGGTCAAAAAACAGAGCAGAAAGTCAAACATTCAGACAACACATCAGCATAAGCAGAGACACAAAAAAGCTTGCTGACTGCCACATTCACATTCAAGTGAACCACCAGGAGCTGTGGGAATCCCTTACATTTATAATACAAGGGCAGTCCCTGGAAATGATGGGCAGGGGGCCCACCCACATGCAGAACAACCACAAAACACAAGGCACAGAAAGGCAATGATACAAAGGAAAAATCAAATACAAAAAAATGCAAATAAACATAAATAAAATTATTACAAACAAAATAATCAAAACTCAAAATTATGTTCTCCACTTTATGCCTATCTGGAAGTACACCAAACATAGCTGTTAATGGATTAGGAGGGATTGTGACACCAAGGCTGTCTGATAGGCATTTAAAGATTTTGGTCCAGAATGATGTTAATTTGGTGCAGGTCCAGAACGTGTAACCCAGTGAGGCTGGATCTTGATTGCAACGTTCACAGGTTGGATCTTGCCCTGGAAACATTTTGGACAATTTTAAACGAGACAGATGTGCTCAGTATATAATTTTGAATTGAATAATTGTATGCTTTGCACATGTGGAGCTCGAGTGAATTTTCTGCATTGCTACCTTACACTCCTTTTCTGAGATATTGAGTGAGAGATCCTTTTCCTACTGTCCTCTTGGATCTTTGAAAGGGAGGGACTGTAAAATAATTTTATATATTACAGAAGTGCTGTCCTCAAGACTGATCAATATTTTTACCAGCATAGAGGAAGGTGGGAGGTGAGGAAAATTGGGCAGGTTCTGTTTAACAAAGTTTCTGACTTGAAGGTATTGAAAGAAATGTGTTGTTGGAAGGTTACATTTGGAATGTAATTGTTTGTAGGATGCAAAGACGTTGTCTATGTACAGATCTCTAAGTGATTTAATCCCAAATGTTTTCCAGATATTAAAAACTGCATATGTTTGAGAGGGTGGAAAAAGGTGGTTCTCTTGCAGAGGTGCCACAGATAAAAGCTTCCCTATCTTAAAATGCTTCCTACATTGGTTCCATATTCTGAGTGAGTGAAGCACAATTGGGTTATTAATATATTAGCGATAACTTGCATTTATTGTGGCACAAAGCAAGGAATATAAAGAAGTACTGCAGGATTTTATTTCTGTTGCGGACCAAGCCCGTGTATGTTCATCTACAGTATTTGTGTCCATGGACACGTTTTTATAGCTTGTATGTTTGCTGTCCAGTAATAAAACTGAAAGTTAGGTAGAGCCATGCCGCATTCTTTCTAAGGTCTTTGTAGGGTCACTCTTTGGATACGGCGATGTTTTGAATTCCAAATAAATTAAGCTATGGTTGAATCTAATTTCTTAAAAAAATATTAATGAATATTGGAATGTTTTGAAATAAAAAGAGAAGCTTAGGAAGGATATTCATCTTAACTATGATAATTCTTCCAGCTAAAGTGAGATGAAGGGTTGACCATCTATGCAAGTCTTGCTTAATTTTTTTCATACAGTGAAATTTTGTTGATAGAGAGCTTCATGTTTACTTGTGATATTTACTCTTAGGTATTTAAACTGATGATAAAAGGGAAGGTGTCCAATCTAACATTGTGTACTTGAGAATTCACTGGAAAGAGCACAATTTTAGTCAAAGAAATTCTGAGACCAGAGATCTTTTGAAATTCTTTAAGTGCTGTTAAGACTGCAAGCACAGTATTTTGTGGATCTGATATATACAGTATCATATAATCTGCGTATAGAGAAATTTTCTGTTCAAGTCCTTCTCTGATAATTCCCTTTATCTCATAAGCAAACAAACTGTGATCACCCTTACTACACTATTGGCACGTAGAATTCTCTTGCTCAACTGGAAGAATCCTAACTCTCCTCTTTTAAGTCAGTGGGTAATTGATGTTTTATACTATTAGGGGGCTCTGTCCCCTGCTTGCTTCGCTCGCCAACCCCTGTGTTTGGTTAATCAGATATACAACTTTAAAAGCTTTTTTTTTCCTTTGGAATTGTTTCAATTTCATTATTTGCACTTTTACTTTAAAGCTTCATTAAAAACAATATTTGGAATTACCTTTTCTTCAAGATAGCATTGAATTTTGATTCAATTTTTGGAGACACACTATGACAACGCAACGTACATCTGCCCGTGAGTGAATATTGTTTCTGTTTCTCTAATAAATAATCCGACTTTTTCTAATGTTTGTCCCTGTGATTTCTTAATTGTCATAGCAAAAGCTATTCTTTTTGCTATTCTATGCCCAGAGGGGACTGGGCGGTATCATGGTCTGGAATCCCTACAGATTTTATTTTTTCTCCAGCCGTCTGGAGTTTTTTGTTTTTCTGTCCCCTGGCCATTGAACCTTACTCTTATTCGATGTTAATGTTGATTTATTTTTTTATAATTATGTCTTTCATTTTTCTATTCTTTAATATGTAAAGCACTTTGAGCTACTGTTTGTATGAAAATGTGCTATATAAATAAATGTTGTTGTTGTGTTGTTGTTCTCACGGGAAACTGTACACATTTTAATATGAATGGCATATCAAGATCTCCTTTGGTGTCTTATGTTATTCGCGGAATATATACATTACCTTTCTTGTTGCCTGTTAAAATTTGCATCGCTTCTCCATGATCATAAATATACACCTGAATTGTGTTTTCTTTGAAATTAAACTTGTCGTTGCTTTAACTGTTGCGGGACCACAGATTTTCATAGCATATGGTCCATTATTGTGTAAATCTATGTTTTGTGTATTGAATGATGCGAAGGCAAAAAGACTTTGTTTTCTGCTCTTTGCTTTTTATTTCTGACCTCGCTTTGTCCTGCTATTTTTTCAATTACACCTGGTCCTGATGTTTAATTTCCTTTTGTTTGCTCTAATGCGATCTTTACTATCTTTTTTTGATATTGTAGTGACTGACATAATAAAGTGTCACAAAGGTTTTACTTGAACAATCCCCGACTTCAAAACCACAAACACAACTTTCTAGCACCCTCTCCAACCCCTCATCCACCGGGTCTCTCCCCCACCCCTTACCGTTTCAATCAATACCCTGCTATCAGTCTACCGTGCTGTACTCCACCCTCCCTCAGTCGGACCTAACAGTCACTTAAAACAAAAAGGCTTCAGGGGGACAGTACAATACTTTCGAATTTTACTGCTTTCATTTTCTTTACTTTTCTCTGCATGTGTATCGTGCCATTGTTTGTTTGAGCCTTTCAAAGTCCACTGCTTTCATAATCTCTTATCTGTTTTTTTTCTCTACAACGCTTTTGGGTCCCTTTTCTCCACGCTGCTCTTTCTTCTTGGCTTAGTCATAGACGTTTCATTTAGAATGTATTGTCCTCATACGCTTTATATGTGCTGAGATCACAGGATCTGTGTGTGCTACGTGCCTTTACACGACTGATTGTTTTGCTGGCCATGCTCATATTTGATGTTGTTTGCGTCTCGCGGGTCTTTTAAGTGTCTCCAAGATGATCACGTCTCATCACCCTGCTTTTGCTTTCCAGGAATTTTTTTTTTATAATAGAGAGATTTGAAATTGGAAATTCTCACTTAGAGGATCTGTGCAGAACTTTTTCAAAACCAAGCAGGATCTAATCAATATCATTTTAGAATAAGCATTTAAATTGAGGAAGCAGGTTCTCTCCCCATTTCTTTTTCTTCTCCATTTATCTTTATTTACTTATTAATTCATCTATTTTACTTATTTTTACTAGCTTTAAGTTTTACTCTCCTGGCCATGCTCTCTTTCTCATGGGTGGGGGTTGATTTGTGTTCAATGTTATTTTTGTAAAAATTGATCTATTTGTATGGATTGTTGTGTGACTACAATATAATCAATAAAATTATAAAAAAAAATCAAAATGAAGACATAAAACAAAGATTTGAACCTCACCCAGGGAAGCAACACTGGCTGAAAGATACTGTATAAAAGAAAAATTAAGTACCCCAAAATCTCAAAAATGCCTTGACAGATTTGATTGAAATTTGGTAACATTATAGAAAAAAATAAAATTACACATGTTTTGTTATTTGTTGATATTTATTAATTTTATACTAACTTACGTGATGTGGGCTGCGCTGAGAGCATGCTTTATTGAAATGAAGGACGCAGCAGAAGTGATTGAGGGCAACAAGAATAGCACCACCAACCAATAGGGTGGATAAATGACTGAAAATGGGGTGGTGTCTTAAACTGGGAAAAAAACAGACATGATCACATTTTGAAATGGAAAGAGAAAGTAGTAAGCTTTTTTTTTGGTTCTGCTGTTGACTACCGGTACTTTTAGATATGTACCATCTCACGTCTTGGTTATTTATTCCTCTTCGTCGATATCCTGGCGTGACTTATTGAGTGCCCTGAAGCATTCTTACATGAATGATGAGAGGTTTGGGATGTTTAGATAAGTGGTGGACCCCCGCAAAGTTTGATGGTGTATTACCACAGGGTGAAAGGTGTGATAACAGCTGCACAGCTCTTCTAAACTGCTACATGTCAGGGGGAGTAAATGTCATAAAAGCTGCATGGCAGTTGAAAAGGGAACATAGTGCAGCTTCGAAGGAAGTCAAAGGTGTCTGCTTGTTTCAATTTAAAATAATACATTTTCCTGTAAAATTTGCAGCGACTATTGACCTACTCTTGCATTTTGCTCTGTTCTTGTTCTGTTACTATTGTATTAACCCCATTTTCTGTCACTCTTTGCACACCCACCCCGCTGGAAAAGGGTCTCTCTCTGAATTGCCTTTCTCAAGATTTCTTTCATTTTTTCCCTACAAGGTTTTTTTTGGGAGTTTTTTTATGTTGTCTTATAGACTCAAGATTGGGGGGCTATCAGAAAAAGGGGCCTGTTAAAGCCCATTGCAGCACTCTTTGTGTGATTTTGGGTTATACAAAAATAAACTATTGTATTGTAAAAGCCAATCCACTAGGAAAAAAAAGGAATTGATCTGTAGCAGGAATGTTTTACTCTTGGACAATTGTAAAAGAGTAAGCAGCTCCAGTGACCTAATAATATTGTTGCTTGCTTACTTACTTATTTGACCAAGACCTTTATCCAAGTTGACTTACATTCTGAGATACAACTAGTTACATTTCTTTTGCATTTCCAATTGGAGCCCTGGCTGGTGAAGTGACTTGCTCATGGTCACATAGTGTCAGTAGTAGGATTTAAATCCTAGGTCCAAAGCCTTAACTGCTACACCACATTGCCTGCTAATATTTGCCCTTGGTAAAAAAAACACCTTACCAGTATTGTGTACAGAAAAGCACTTGCATAGTTACATATTACTTCTGGGAACTATAATGAAGGCCCATTGCCTTACGAAATGTCTTTGACGATGCCAGATAACACAGGTAGTCAATACATACTGTGTAGAAGAAAATACAACTATACTATTTTAAGCTCTTTTACTTAGTAGCCACCCAAGAACTGCTGGTTTCTTGCTGCACAATGTCCAGACAACATTGTTATTACTTTTAAAAACACATTTAGAAATGTAGGTTTGTTTTTAACCCCATTCAACTGTGCTTGAAAGGACGTTTTCTTGGAAAGTGGAAATATGTCAGAGCACAATGGAGAAGTAAGTGGCATGGTTTATAAGCACTATTTGTTACCAAGGACAGTGGGTTTTATCTTTCAATACGAACTGACTGATGCTTTTAGACACAGTATGCAAGTAGTCAGTCATAATTATTATATTTTTTCAGTCTTTTTTAAAAATCCTTTTACTTTTTATGTATGTGACCCCTGAATAATTTCTTTTACAAATTTCAGTTTCACCTTTATGAATGTATAGGACTTCCTGTATTTTTGCTATGCAGCTATACAGAGGGTGCATTTTGAAGTCTCAGTCTTCAGTTGAAGCAGTTATTTTCAGGAATCTATATATATATATATATATATATATATATATATATATATATATATATAAAAGGAAAAGCCCTCACTGACTCATCATTAATTCTGCCACTTTCCATATAGGTGGGAAGCTGAAATTTCACATGCTCATTCCTTGCAGTGTACTTACAAACGTTAGGTATGTTTCATGTCCTATGGCAACACCCAAGGGGGGGAAATGGATGTACCCCCTAAACTGTATACAGTGGAACCTCGAGTCACGACCGTCTTGGAACACGTATAAATCAGGTTACGACCAAAAAGTTTGCCAAACTTTTGCATCTGTTCACGACCACACATTCGAGTGACAAACAAGCCAGTTTCCCTTCCGGTTCGTGTACGCTGATGATTTCCACACGTGTTCAGTCTCTCCCTGTGCATTCACTGTGAACTCTTTGTGCTCTATTTCGTTTCCCTTCCGGTTTGTACGCGTTGGTGGTTTACGCACGTGTTCAGTCTCTCCCTGTACAGTACATTGTTCTTGGTCCGACGTGCATCGCGCAGAGGAACTTTACCTCAAAACTGTAATCTCCTCTCCACCCAGCTTCCTGCTCACTTCCTTCATGCCAGAACTCGACTCATGCAAGGTTAGTTTTCTTGGTTGTTTATGGATAGTTTTTGTATAAATTAAGGATTTTTCAAATGTTCAATTTTTTCCCTTTGTTTAAAAAAAGGGTTTACAGCGAGCGGTTCATAAAGCTGTAATGTGAACTCTTACAATGTTAGTTTTCTCTGTTCAAGGTTTTCTCAGTGTTATTCAATGTTTTTACATTTAGTTTACTATTACATTGTGCATTCTATGGTATAATTAACTATTTTTGTGCTGAAAAACCTTTAAAAAAATATTTACAGTTTGTATGGTTTGAAACAGATTAATTGTATTTACATACAGTACTATGGCAGAAATTACTTCGGGTCACGACCAAATCAGGTTGAGGCCAGAGTTTTGGAACGAATTACAGTCGTGACCCAAGGTTCCACTGTATATAGATAGGGGAAACCCAATATACAATATACGTAGGAAGCCCAAATTTCCCATGCTCATCCTTTACACTGTACTTACAAACGTTAAGTATGTTTCATTTTGCGACATGCCCCGTAACGAACTTTCGAAAATAACGTCTCCTTTTTGGAGGTTCTCACCATTATGCCATAAGGAACTTTCGAAACTGACCTCTCCTTTTGGCGGTTTCATTCCTAATTTTCATTAACAGAGGATTTATTTCACTGCAGAGATGCACAAGGGCTGCCCCCGGTCCCCATTCCTTTTTCCGCATGGCCGCTGTCTGCGCACCAACCATGTGGTTGGCTCACTGCCTATATACATTAAAAATATCCCATGCTCATGTACCTCCTCACTTGCTTCCTTACTTTCCTCACCTGTTCGTCATGCTCACTGCTCCCTTCTTCTTTACTTCACCACTTCAAGGGTGGAAGGACTGCTCATTCTTCTTTCAGGCAACCTCTAAACCTCACCCATACTGATTCCCCTATGTGTAACATATCAATGCAGAGCACCGTGGCGCAAGTGCTGCATGAGCTCATTATATGGGATGAATGCACAATGTACACAGACCAGGTGTTGAGGCTTTAGACAGGACCCTACAAGACACAGAAACACGACAAAAATGATGGGAGGCTTGACAGTCTTTATGGCTGGAGACTTCGGCAGACCTTACCAGTTGTCCCAAGAAGAACACGTACTGACAAAGTTAAAGCATGTCTGAAGTCTTCATACCTATGGCCTAAGACCAACGTTCTTACCTTAAGAATAAACATGAGGGTTTACTTGAACTGTGACAAAAAAGCCAGAGAGTTCGCTGCTCTCCTCATCAAAATAGCTGATGGCAATTTAATTGAACAGAACTGTAAAATCAATGTTCCTAACAATCTGTCTCCTGGTAAATACCTTACAAACCCATATTGAAAATGTTTACAGCAGCGTACAAAATCTGCATGAAAAAGACGTCTCATGGTTGAGGAAGAGAGCTATTCTAACACCAAAAAATGACATGACTTCACATATAAATACTATCTTACTTCACTAACTAACTTACAAAACAAAAACATACAAGTCTGCCGACTCTGTTGTAGTACTAGAGGACGCAGTGCACTATTCTGTAGAGTTTCTTCACACTCTTAATCCTCCGGGCATGCCTCCACATACTCTACTTTTGAAGGTCTGCACACCAATTATGTTACTACGAAATTTACAACAACCAAAACCTTGTAACGGCAACAGGCTTCAGATCAAATCTCTGCACAAGAACCTCATTGAGACAACAGTCTTCACTGGAACTGAGTCAGGGGAAACTGTTTTTATTCCTTGCATCCCTCTCATACGCTCTGACCTTCCATTCCAATTCAAACGCCTCCAATTTCCAGTAAGGGTCTGCTTCGCTATGACAATAAATAATTCACAGGGCCAAACTCTAAAAAAAGGTCGGCACTGACTTGACACAAGATTGCTTCTTACATGGCCAGCTCTATGTTGCATGCTGAAGAGTTAAGCTCAGCAGACAGCTTGGTCATTTTACAGCCCAAGGGCAGAACTGCAAACGTCAATCCTTGCATCCTAAAAATGTGCATTTCTCATACACAACATTTACAACTATAAATTAAACTCTTTAAAATCATCAAATTCACTCTCAATACTAAAATAAGTCTATGACAATTACATTAACAATCATGTTACATTATTTTTAAAATGTTTCTTTTTCATAACTTCTTTAACACACTACTTCTCCATTGCGAAGCACGGGTATTTTGCTAGTATTTTATATATCCATTTGCTTGCTTTAGTCACACTTTCCACACATGATGTGGTGTAATCTGCTTATCTGAAATCAGTATTTTGTTCTTAATTTAGCTGTTCTTGTGGTTTTTTCCTTTTATTTTTCAGTTCCTGTGGCAGACATCAAGGCACTACTGACCGGCAAAGACTGCCCACATATGAAAGAGAAGAGCTCGGGGAAACAGAACAAGGTCAGGAAACTGCAGTTGGTGCACCAGCTTTAATAAAGTGAATGGTTTGCTAACTGCAAAACTACATTTTTGTAAAGGTGCTTACTTGTCAATCCCTCGTTTATCAGTGTAAAGCCAAAAAAGTTTTATTATTTTATGACTCTTTATTGAAACTGCTGAAAATGTTAAAATGGTTGGGCTTAGGGGTCCAAATTTTGATCGTATGTCATAATCCACAGTCAAACCACTCTGATTAGGTAAAAAAAAACAAAAAGCGTTAATCTTTATAAAGGGTTGGAGCTGGTTATTATGGTTGTTTTCTTTTTATTAACTAGGGGGCTCTGCCCCCTGCTCGCTTCACTCACCAACCCTTGTGCGGGCCCTACGCAGTAGTCATTTCCCAGATCTGCCTCTTGCAACAAATTGTGCCATTCTTTTGGATAAATACAAATATTGACTGTCTTTGATATCTCCGTCTTTCACAACTATTATCGCTGACAACTCGTCACATGTTGGTTTATTATATATGCGAGTGTGATCTTTTGGATTCATATAGAAATCCAAGAAAACTTCTTTCTTCCGTGTTTTTCAGAAAAATTTTGTGTAACGTATTGATACTTTTGGACATATGGATTTGTATCCATTATTGGCTATAGAATTTCTAATACGTCCAATCGTTTAACTCTTTCGATTCTATGTTGCATCGCTTCTCTGTGATCATAAATACAAACCTGACCAAACTGTTGTTTCTTTGAAATTAAACTTGTAGTAGCTTTAATTGTTGCAGGATCATAGTGTATGGTCCTGAATCATGTAAATCTACGTTTTGAGCATTGTATAATGCAAACGCAAACAGATTATTGTAGATTCAGATATTTTGCCTGTAGTGTTTGTGGATTTCACTTTCACCAAATAACAAATCTTTAATTTCTCTCAGATACATCTCTTCATTGGGAAGAAACAATACTTTTTCCTGATGGCAACACGAATTAGACGAACTACAAGTCTCCAACTTAAACTTTAAAGCCAACCAATATCTATCTATATACTTCTGTCATATCACTTATGTCCATATATTCAATCTCTTTTCGCTGTTCTGTTATTTCACCGAGTAATAATTTCCATTTGTTAGTGCTAATGTGATCTTTACTATCAGTTTTTTGAAACTTACGAATTTTAGTACTTTCATAATCTATAACCTGCTCTGCATGTGTATCGCGCCAATGTTTTTGAACCTCTTTACGTCGTTCTACTTTGTCTTCTACTCTTTGTCTTTTCTTCTTCTGCTGTTTGTCTTTTATTTCTGCCCCCGCTTGGACCTGTTGGGTTTTCAATTCATCTGTTGGCAGAAAGTCTCATCTCGCGGGACATGAAATTCTCTCTTTGAAAAAGTCTCGTCCCAAGATTTTTTATATAATAGAGAGATAAGATCCAAAAAGTTTTCATGTTTTCTTGTCTATATGTAGTGAACATATTTATTAACAGAAACTAATGTAGGTGTTTCATAGATAGTGTTTAATCTTCTTATATAATACGCTACTGTGTCTGTCCAGGATTTTAAATCACCTGTAGCTCGCAAACTGTTTGACCTGTTGACCTGAAATTTGGTACACATATACTGTACTCTGTGACCTTTCCTTTCTGCTTCCGGGTTGATGATTTTTATTACTCTTTTTATTTTATTTTAATTGTAGAATCAACTCTCAGCAGCGGGCTGCAGTGTGGCTGTGCAGCACATGCATACAGGTGCCGTTCTCATCCATACCACCTTCACCGTCACTTCCCCTACCTCTTCATATCTTAAATCATTCTTGAACCAGATTGAACACTTAAGTGCCAGCTTAAGTGAAAAATTAAGAAAAACATGCTAAGTAATTGCAACACAAAACTGACTTAATCAGTTTTAATGCGAAAAGATTCAGATGGAAGAAGAGAAGAAGCGGTCCGCACGAAGCAGCAAGCGCATCAACCTCTGAGCAAACGAATGCTAAATATACAGAGAAAGAGTAGGAAAACTAGGAATGCTCACGTCAAGTGTATTTACTGCACGTTATTGCGCAGTTCGACGTTACTGGTTTATGTATAATTAATATGGTCTTATTTATCATGGCACCAGGGAGTAGGTAACAACATGACTAAAATTTTGTTTTCTGTACAAGTAACAATACTAGTTTAAATAATTCTGATGCATTATTTGTGTCAAACTCTGCTTACATTATTGAAGATTATTGTACAGTAAACCATCGTTTATCGCAGTTAATCCGTTCCAGACTCTACCGCGATAAATGAATTTCTGTGAAGTAGGATTCTTTATTTATAAATCAAATATTTTTGCCGTTAGAGCATAGAAAACCTGTTTACAACCTTCTAAATACGTTTTTTAACAGTATTAGAGCCCTCTAGACATGAAATAACACCCTTTAGTCAAAAGTTTAAACTGTGCTCCATGACAAGACAGAGATGACAGTTCCGTCTCACAAATAAAAGAATGCAAACATATCTTCCTCTTCAAAGGAGTGCGCGTCACGAGCAGAGAATGTCAGAGAGAGATAGAGAGAGAGAAAAACAAACAATCAAAAATCAATAGGGCTGTTTGGGCTTTTAAGTATGCGCAGCACCGCTGGACAAAGCAGCTGCTCACACCCCCTCCGTCAGGAGCAGAGAATGTCAGAGAGAGTGAGAGAGACAGAGAAAAGCAAACAATCAAAAATCAATACGTGCTGTCCGGGCTTTCAAGTATGCGAAGCACCGTGCGGGAAGCATATCTTATATCATTGAGGAGTTTTACTTAATACGTAATACAAGCTCTGATTGGGTAGCTTCTCAGCCATCTGCCAATAGCGTCCCTTGTATGAAATCAACTGGGGAAAGCAACTGAGGAAACATGTACCATAAATTAAAAGACCCATTGTCCGCAGAAATCCACGAACCAGCGAAAAATCCGTGATATATATTTAGATATGCTTACATTTAAAATCTGCGATGGAGTGAAGCCGCGAAAGTCGAAGCGCGATATAGCGAGGGATCACTGCATGTATTTTTGATTCGGAATGTTGACCTGCTCAGGAGTCAGGGCTGCCACATAATTCTATAGGTATGAAGCCCATACAAGTATATGCATTCGTAATGTAGTTGGTTGATGATATTATCCAGTTATAATGATTAAAATAGTCTTAAAATGGTTAATTGTTATTATATTCCAGATTGGGCTCTGCTTTAGGCATTGTAGCCACACAGTTATAGGCTATGGACCTGACCAGAATGATTCCCTGAGATTTCTTACTTTTAATGATGGTAATAGCCTGCAGACCAGAGATGTGTAGTTTTTCTTAACTACTTCAGGTTGACTGTTGTTAAACAGGAGCTACATCTTCATATGATGCTATTAATTTACTGGTCAATTTATGTTCCTGTGGTCACAAACATGGGTAGTGATTGAAGAAATGCGAGTGTAAATACATTCAACTGAAATCCGTGTTCTCCACAAGACCTACTCGACTCTCTCTGCATGACAGGGTGAATGGCTTGGCAAAGGTCTCTTAGTAGAAGGCTTGTTGCTACAAACTTAAACCAGTTGAGATGGAAAGGGAGTCTAGTAAGGATTCCCAGGGTGCTTTTGATACTGGAGAGCGTCATAATAAAGCCCTGTGTTAACTCTACTTGTAAGTCATGCATGAGTTAAATATCATTCACCTACTACTGTTCTCATTATGATTTATAAAAACTAAAATTGAAAAAACTATTGCTCTGCCTTTATTTAATTCCATTTATTTCTTTTTTGTAAGTTGCACTCTTTTTAATCCAGTACACAATAAATTCTTGTTTAAGCACATTTGTTATTTATTTCTACAAATGAAAAGTCAAGTAATTTTATTGTATACTGAATAAGCAAAATACAGTGTTTGTGTACTTGTGTGTATTCTTTCTTTCATAAGGAGCTAAAGTTTAGGTGGTGCTGAACAGCCAAGAGAAAATATAGTTATATATATCTAGTTAGTTATTTACACAATATGAAATTGAACTTTTGTAATGTAATTACAGAGAGCAGTCAGGAATGACCAAAGACTTATTAAAAAGGCAAAAGGTATCTGTAAACTATTGAGCTCCTTCCATAATTTATATGAGTATGTTACAGTAACAGCTGTTTTCAGATCAGTGTGGGGTGTGTATGTGTGCCCTTTGACAGATTAATGTAATACATTTGGTTCTTCCTTTGCATCATGTATGCAATTATATGTGTGTGTGTATATATATATATATATATATATATATATATATATATATATATATATATATATACCAGTAACGGCGCACTGCACGCGAATACACTTGACTTGAGCATTCCTAGTGTTCATATTCTTTCTCTGTATATTTAGTATTCATTTGCTCAGAGTTTGATGCACTTGCTGCTTCCTGAGCAGCTCTTCTTTTCTCCTACCTAGCGGCCCGCTTCTTCTCTTCTTCCGTCGGCATCTTTTCATGTTAAAACTGATTAAGTCAGTGTTTGTGTTACAGTTACTTAGTACGTTTTCTTTACATTTTCACTTAAGCTGGCATGTAAGTCTTCAATCTGCCTCAAGAATGATTTAAGATATGAAGAGGTAGAGGAAGTGATGGTGAATGTGATAGGGATGAGTACGGCACCCGTACGCATGTGCTGCACAGCCGCCCTGCTGGCTGCTGCCAAGAGGTGATTCTACAATAAAATAAAAAAAAAGAGGAATAACCTTGGAGGTCAATCATCATCCCGAAAGCAGATAGTAGAGATCACATAGTATATGTGTACCAAATATCAGATCAATAGGTCAAACGGTTTGCAAGCTACAGGTGATTTAAAATCCTGGACAGACAAACGAACAGCCACGGTGGCGTATTATATAAAGATATATTTGTATATATAGTGGTGTGAAAAACTATTTGCCCCCTTCCTGATTTCTTATTCTTTTGCATGTTTGTCACACAAAATGTTTCTGATTATCAAACACATTTAACCATTAGTCAAATATAACACAAGTAAACACAAAATGCAGTTTTTAAATGATGGTTTTATTATTTAGGGAGAAAAAAATCCAAACCTACATGGCCCTGTGTGAAAAAGTAATTGCCCCCTGAACCTAATAACTGGTTGGGCCACCCTCAGCAGCAATAACTGCAATCAAGCATTTGAGATAACTTGCAATGAGTCTTTTACAGCGCTCTGGAGGAATTTTGGCCCACTCATCTTTGCAGAATTGTTGTAATTCAGCTTTATTTGAGGGTTTTCTAGCATGAACCACCTTTTTAAGGTCATGCCATAGCATCTCAATTTGATTCAGGTCAGGACTTTGACTAGGCCACTCCAAAGTCTTCATTTTGTTTTTCTTCAGCCATTCAGAGGTGGATTTGCTGGTGTGTTTTGGGTCATTGTCCTGTTGCAGCACCCAAGATCGCTTCAGCTTGAGTTGACGAACAGATGGCTGGACATTCTCCTTCAGGATTTTTTGGTAGACAGTAGAATTCATGGTTCCATCTATCACAGCAAGCCTTCCAGGTCCTGAAGCAACAAAACAACCCCAGACCATCACACTACCACCACCATATTTTACTGTTGGTATGATGTTCTTTTCTGAAATGCTGTGTTCCTTTTCGCCAGATGTAACGGGACATTTGCCTTCCAAAAAGTTCAACTTTTGTCTCATCAGTCCACAAGGTATTTTCCCAAAAGTCTTGGCAATCATTGAGATGTTTCTTAGCAAAATTGAGACGAGCCCTAATGTTCTTTTGCTTAACAGTGGTTTGCGTCTTGGAAATCTGCCATGCAGGCCGTTTTTGCCCAGTCTCTTTCTTATGGTGGAGTCGTGAACACTGACCTTAATTGAGGCAAGTGAGGCCTGCAGTTCTTTAGACGTTGTCCTGGGGTCTTTTGTGACCTCTCGGATGAGTCGTCTCTGCGCTCTTGGGGTAATTTTGGTCGGCCGGCCACTCCTGGGAAGGTTCACCATGTTTTTGCCATTTGTGGATAATGGCTCTCACTGTGGTTCGCTGGAGTCCCAAAGCTTTAGAAATGGCTTTATAACCTTTACCAGACTGATAGATCTCAATTACTTCTGTTCTCATTTGTTCTTGAATTTCTTTGGATCTTGGCATGATGTCTAGCTTTTGAGGTGCTTTTGGTCTACTTCTCTGTGTCAGGCAGCTCCTATTTAAGTGATTTCTTGATTGAAACAGGTGTGGCAGTAATCAGGCCTGGGGGTGGCTACGGAAATTGAACTCAGGTGTGATACACCACAGTTAGGTTATTTTTAACAAGGGGCAATTACTTTTCAGACAGGGCCATGTAGGTTTGGATTTTTTCTCCCTAAATAATAAAAACCATCATTTAAAAACTGCATTTTGTGCTTACTTGTGTTATATTTGACTAATGGTTAAATGTGTTTGATGATCAGAAACATTTTGTGTGACAAACATGCAAAAGAATAAGAAATCAGGAAGCGGGCAAATAGTTTTTCACACCACTGTATACAGTATGTGTGTATGTGCATATTAATAATAAATAGTATATTATATTAATAGTGTAAAAATAGAATTCTTCTTGTTTTTTGTTTTTTTTTTCCTACCTAAATAAAAATTTGCTACAACATTACTATTGTTGGTCTTGCTAAAGTGAACAGATTTGCAGTTGCTAAACACCCACATTAACATCGAGAGAATGCTAGGGCTGCTGTTACTAAATATACCCTCGAAACAGACAAACTTCCCTTTGACATGCAAACTAAAAATTACAATGATGAATTTAACTATAGTTCACAAATTGGTTATTAATAAAAAAAAGTCCTGCCCATGAATGTTAACTGCCCATATTGATGAAACACCTGCAATGTGTTCCTGAAGTGGAAAAAACAGATTCTATTTTTCTGTATACTTACCAGGGCCTATTAAGAGATTAGAATTTGATTTACACCCAGACTCCCAACTTTTTCTTGGTGCTCTGGTAATGTGTTTCAATGACATCGTCTGGTGCAAACAATAATCAAAGGCAGTTTCAGAGCAAATTTTAAAATACAAGGACCATTCTCTTAGGACATTTTCCAGGCAAAGGTGCACAACACAACTAGTGTAACTTTAAAATTATTCTGGGGATTTTGACAAGTTTTAAGAAATATTTATGTGGGGTTCTAGGTACAAAGAACTTAGTAATACTTAGGTAGACATTTAATTTATAATAAGTGATTGCTAAAGGATTCTTGGACTTAGCAGTGGACAAGTTTTATACCCATTGGGCCTGGTTGTTGTGCTAGCATGAGTTATGGATGCAAGTACAAAAAAAGAAAAAGCAAATTACTTATTAAAATTACTTTTAACATATTGATCCAATATACTAATATGATTGTGTGCATTTAACTTAAAATTCTACAATATATTTTTGAATCCATAATTTCCTACTGAAGTCATTTTATTTTCCTTTCCCTGTTCTGTACCATGTACACTTACTCAGGTTTTATTTTTGAAGTATTCCCTAATCCTTTTAACCTCTCAATTTTCAGGAAGTTTTGGACCTTGCCTTCACCATTATATATGATGTGGAAGACTACAGTTTGAACTTTATTGCGTCATCAAGAACGGATGTAAGATGGAGGGTTTTTTTTTTACCCCTGTTGGTTTCTCCTTCCTAGCCATTGTTCTTACTGTATATTTGCAGTTTGTTACTGAGGCAGTGCTTTTTAATATACAACTAAGAGTTTGTGTTTATGTCCTTCCTTCACATTTTTTTTTTTTTTATTGCCTTCCAGTTTTGCCTTTGGACTGATGGTTTGAATGTCTTGCTGGGGAAAGAAATGAACAGCGAGTGCATGCGGAGTGAGTTGGATATTCTCTTATCCATGGAAATCAAACTGAGGCTACTGGACCTGGAGAACATTCCAATCCCAGACGCTCCACCACCTTTGCCAGATCCTCCCAGCAATTACCACTTCTGCTATGACTTCAGCCACAGTGAACAGTAGACTCAAAAGTGATTTCACCTCACCATGGACACATTTTTGGAGAGCCATTGAAGGTTCTCGTTTAGATCCCAGAGGAGACAAGCAGCATCACCAAGACTCAATCTTTGCTCAAGTTTTCACAAGTGAACAAAAACAATCCTGTGACTGCTGAGCACCCATTGTATAGCACTGCACAGCATATCTTACCATTTCCTTGACGCAGCAACACTTGGCTTTTCAAGTGCCAAGTGAAGCTGCTTTAAGGTGGACATGGTCAAATCCAGTATGTGCCCACTCATTTGAAATATATAGTAGACCTCACAAGAAGCAGCATGTTTGGTGCAGCCTATCTTATGGATAAAACACCCCCAAAGCTTGTGTGTGGACCTGCTTATGTGATGTTGTCACAGTGATTGAAGGCAACAGCCCTCCAATTTCAAGAGACAATACAGCAGAGTAATAATTGTAACTGCCTTAAAGTTAAGCTTATAAGGTGCATAGGAAGTGCTGCTGTCTCATCTGTTGTGTCAATGGAGAGACAAAAAAATTTTAATCAGGGATATGCGAGATTGATCTTTTATGTAGTGAAACACTGAATCCTGACTTGCCCTACCTCTGAAGTTATTAGCAGGCCTTAGGAATAATTACTGACTGGCAACGTTAAAGTGTGCTGCCTGGTACAGATCCTCAATTAGCTTGGAGGCCTCAGCTGATCTAGTGACATTCAAGGTAAGATGAACTGTATTGCCATGAATTGTATGTACTGTACAGTGTAGGATAAAGATGCTCTTAATGCCAAGACCATTGTGTACAGCGTAGCCTATTTATTGAAGGAATATGTGTACACATAAAACTGCTAAAGAGAAAAGGGAGCAGGAGATTAAAAAAGATCACTTCATGGTTGGTACGAACAAAGTTCATTTTGCACATAAATAAATTGTGCTTTTTAAGTAAATTATTAAGAACAAATTTTTTTATTTTGTGGATATTGTATTCTAATGGTAGGATAAATATTTACCCTTGATCATGCCATTATTATTCTTTTTATTCCAATTTTCAATTTTTTCCTAACTATGCCTTCTAATTTAAGGAGGAAGTTGAGTGAACTTTTCTAGCGATTCAGTAGACCTTTCTGCACTGTAAGGTAACTTTTTCAATCAAAACTGTCATCTTTGTTTCAGTTATGCGTAATTCAAATGAAACCACTTTCATTTAATAGTGCAACTCCCATGTACAAAACTGTGTGTAAATAGACACATGCTGATTTATTCTTGCATAACCTTTCCAATATTTTATGATTTTTTCCACCTAAAGATATATATGTTAAGTTAAATGGAAGGTGTAAATTGTCTGACTAAATGACTGGATAGGATTTGAGCCCTGCTGACCTGAGTGTTGACACAAAGTGCAATAGTGGATGGACAATTAAATGTTTGGTCAACTCTTACTGTTTGATGGAAATTCCTAAAAAAAAAAGCCTTTTGACAAGCTCCACTGTGGCCTATGGAGAGACTCTTTTGTTTTCAATGCTGCTCATTAGACGTAGTCTTGTTTTGAGTATCTTCATTTGGCAGCTTCAAATGGCAGTGCTGAGAGTTTTTAGGTTTTATGATTAGTGGCATCAAATAAAAAGAAAATGGCATATAATGTCAAGACAATCTTTATATTAATACGCTACCGTGGCTGTTCGTTTGTCTGTCCAGGAATTTTAATCACCTGTAGCTCGCAAACCATTTGAACTACTGTCCTGTAATTTTGTACACATATACTATGTGGCATCTACTACCCACTTTTGAGTGGATCCAAGGTTATTCCTCTTTTTATTTTATTGTAGAATCAACACTTGGCGGTGGCCAGCAGGGCGGTCGTGTGGCGCATGTGTACGGGCACCATTCTCATCCTTAGCACCTTTGCCATCACTTCTCCTACCTCTTCATATCTTAAATCATTCTTGAGGCAGATTGAACACTTAAGTGCCAGCTTAAGTGGAAAATTAAAGAAAACTTACTAAGTAATTGCAACATAAACACGGACTTAATCATTTTTAACACCAAAAAATGCCGACAAAAAGAAGAGAAGAAGGTGGCCACATGGGTGGAGAAAAGAAGAGCTGCTCAGGAAGTAGCAAGCGCATCAACCTCTGAGCAAATGAATGCTAAATGTACAGAGAGAGTATGAAAACTAGGAATGCTCAAGTCAAGTGTATAATGTGCAGTGTGCTGTTACTGGTAGTTACATACTGTAATTCTAGAGCTGAAACACTAGTAGCATGTCTTTTGCTAGGGGAAAGAAGTGATCCTTATGGTTTTATCTGCATTTTCTCAAGGAAAACTGGAATACATTAGTAGTCATTGCACTAGTGTATCTTTGAGCTTATTCCTTTTTTAATGTGTACTGCTTTTCTATAAGGCCAGCAGACAAAGTAGCCAGGTCTGCATGAATTGTGAAGCCATCTTAACTGTCCCTTCATCTCACTTTCATTTAACAATGTAATTACTTCTCTGAAAAGATAAAATGTCAAAAAAGAAACTCTAGTTCCATTTTTCAGATTAAAAGCAAGTGCTTCTGCTGCATAGTTTACTTTGAGGAAAAAACAGATAAGCTCTACACAAATTTAATAGCCACATACTTCAAATGAATAACAAAACTTGGGGCAGTAACAATTTCAGTTTCACAGGAAAGAGACGTTGCTTAATACCTGATAGGCACAATTTCCTAGACTCCATCCGCTAATAGGTGACATTTTTACTGCTCATTATTTTATTCCAGATCAAGCCATTGTCACTATGAAGTACTTGCCTGCGTAAATTCAAAACTAACGTTAAAGGTGGACATTTTTACAGTCCCCTTTGATAAATGCTCTGCAGTTGCTTGGTTGACAGTGTGTGTTTTTTGCCATATTTTCCATTAGCTCTCCAGTTCAAAGAGGTGGAGGAGCAAATTTCAGTCAGGATGGATTCCCCCAAAATAAAAGTTTGCATCTTTTCTCTTTAGTGATATGCACAGTTCCACTAGAGATTTCTGGGTTAAAAAAAAAAATACTATCATTAAACTGAAGTAAATACATGCATTAAAAATAACTCTTTGAATGATCACATTTGTATTGTCTTTTCATTTGAGGCAAACAGGAAATGACATTGTGCAGATTAAGAGCTGCCTTTGTAGCAGGAGATGTGAGACCGAGGTAACATGTCCTGCTGCAGTGGAGGATGAGGATATCCAAAGTCTAGCTAAGGGCAACCTGATCATTGTGGAAAATAAGCCATCAGAAAGCCCAGCTCCATCTTTTCCTCCCCAATTGTATTTACTTTTCAGTTAATCTAACTTTCGTCAAGTTTATAAGTATGGCAACGTTTTACATGTATGGACCTTTAGAAAATTCAAAAATGTCAGTTTTTTGGAATTTATTTTTAGCAGATTGTAGTTTCAGTTTCGAATTTCCTTCACAGGCCTTTACCTTTGAATAGTTTTGTGGAGATCATAAATTAGAAGGTGGGCAAGATAAGGCGTACATGGTGTCACAGGGGAAGGCACGGTGGCACAGTGGGTAGCGCTGCTGCCTCACAGTAAGCAGACTTGGGTTCACTTCCCGGGTTCTCCCCTTGGCTGCGTGGGTTTCCTCGTGGGTACTCCGGTTTCCTCCCATAGTCCAAAGAAATGCAGGTTAGGTGCATTGGCGATTCTAAATTGTCCCTAGTGTGTGCCTGGTGTGTGTGCCCTGCCCGGTGTTTGTTTCCTGCCTTGTGCCCTGTGTTGGCTGGGATTGGCTCCAGCAGACCCCCGTGACCCTGTAGTTAGGATAAAGTGGGTTGGATAATGGATGGATGGTGTCACAGGATAACAGCTGAGGCTGTCGTTAAAGGGATACCGGTCTAGAAAGCAAAACAGGAACTGCCAGAATTTTCGAGATGTCACAGCTGCAGTTCACGAGTTAAATTCTCTCAGGTTGCTACCTACTATTTTTAAATCAGTGTGCTGAACTGAAGTTTAACGCACATCTGATATGTTAGATGCCTTTCTTCTATTTTTTACGTCCGATTTACACACAGCACACCCTTATTCGTGTAATTCTGTAGTTATGTTTTCTCACTTTTAATAACTTAACAATTTAAGGCCTATTCATGCTATGGCACAAGACACCAAGTAGTCCACAGCATTGCTACCAACATTCTTTTATTTGAGACATGAACAAAATTAATTTTGTACATTTGTTTTCATAAGTACTGCTTTTGAAATAAAATTGATTTCTTACCGCTCTTTTTGTAACTACACATGAAGTACAAAGAGAACCTCTGCTCCATTAGCCCTGATGTAAGGTTTTCCACAATGTAGGAAATTTAGAAACAAGCTCACAGATACGAGACATAACTGCTGTGATGATTGTGTGAACTTAACTACTCAACACCAAGCAGTCTTTCAAATTTGCAACTCATTGTTGACCAAAGCTAAGAGTGTCCACCTAGTGGATTTATAACTACACCACAGTCGAACGTTCTGGATTTTGGAATGGCCCAAACAAACACTCGGATATGTATGAGGTGGACAGTCCAGTAATGTCCTGTGTGCTTAATTAGTAAAGCCAGAGTGACAGCAGCACAAGGCCCAGCTTGTCCTTCTGTCTGTTTCAGACAGTAAAGCATTAAAAAGTGTTTGATTGTTAGTCTCAAACAAAAATAGAATTGTATGGTTTATTAATTCTTTATTGATTCCGTGTTATCAAATAATTTTTGGGGCACTACATAGTTTTTGCAGTTTAGATGCTACAATACAATACAATTTTGCCTGTGTGCAACACTACTGTAAAATTAGCAAGAGTGCTTCTGCATTAAACAGTATCTTGTTAGCTTTTCAACCAAGGTTCTGTAGGTAAGTGGCTCAGAAGGAAATTGAATTGCATTAAAATATTTTTGTTTTTTATTGTGTTTAATATCTCTGTATAAATGTTTACAGTTTATCATATAAGGGCCAAAAGACAGGTACCAAGTAAAGCAGCTGCACTTGGCAAAGAGGTGGTTCTGAACAAGAAAATGAGGAGTGCCCACTGACTGGTAAAAAAAAAACAAAAAAATTGTGGGACTGAATTTTTATTTTGGAAAATAAAATGACATTTATCATATTTTTCTACTATGGTGTCTTTTAAAGTGATTTGCATATCAGCCTACACTGGAAAAAAGTAAATGTAAAGGAGGGGTGACAGCAGTTGTTAAAATGGCAGCATTTAGAATCTGAATGCAACATTAATCCCCAACCCCATTTGCACTCTTCTTCTTCCCTTTAGAAATTGATCTCACTTTCAATACATTATATTTCCAAACAACAGGCAGTGTGCTTATTTCTGGCCATAATGTTTTACTTCCTGGCACATATCACTTGCTCTCCAGCATTGGTCCTCTATAGCCTGGTGAACAAAGAGACCACTGCCTCAGTAGCTTGAAAGTGTGATAGCAGACCAAATGGAGTCCACCCATATTTCTTTATAACAACATTTTATACATACAGTATCTCAACTGAATATTACATTTTGAAAACCTGTTGTGTTGCTTAATGTTAAAGAAGAGATTAGGGCAGGACAAATCTAAAAGCAAAAGCTATAAATGTACATCAGAAAATGACTCATTCAGCGGGGCTTTACACTTTCATATACTGCTGTGCTAATCTGAGTAATGATGCACCCCACTGCATGCTTTCAATGAATTTGGTGTTGAGTTGGTGGTGTAACTGACAGCTCTAATAGACTCACCTTCTGCATGTTCCAACCCTGCCCAGTAATGGATGGATACACAAAACAATAGTTACATTCACAAAATATTTTATGTTAAGATTGATTATGCAGAAGAACTACAAAACAGTTTGGTACATCATAGTGTCAGTGTCCTGTTCCCTCACTGTAGCCTAAAACAACAGGGTGCAGATATAAGGGTTCAGTGTTGGTCTTGTTTGCACCAAGCTGTTCCTTATCTAATATGTTCCATATATTAATAGTTTTGGGGCCAGTCTACTGTAAAGTGGACTGCTAAATCCATGAACATGTTTGTATTCTCCCTCATGCCACCTGACTCAGACTACTATGAACTGTACATAAGACAGCAATTAAGTGTGTTCTAAAATGTTCAGTTACTGGATCTAGTATACTTTACAATTAGGTATACAATAAAAAAGTAGCTTGTCCATCAATCTGTGTGTGCAAATTAATAAGCAAATGGGACATACAATTATTATGTCATTATAGTTTTATGTCTAGTCAGAATGAAAGAAATCTGCTTTTTGATTGTGTCTTGAAGACATTTACCATTAAGCCTGGCACTGTGCCTAGTAGCTCTTCCCTTGATGGTATCCCAAAGATATTAATGCCACAGTTTGAACAATTGTGGATGTATAGTGGTGTTTGAAAGTTAGTGAACCTGTCAATGTTTCATATTCCTGCATAAATATTACTTAAAACCTCATCATAACACAACAGTGGTGTGTATGGCATGGTTGCAAGGAGAAAGTCTGTTGAAGAGCATGTGACCAAGCCTGAAAGCTATTGGAGTAATATTTTATGGGTAGGCGAGACCAAAATTGAACTTTTTAGTTCAAATGAAGTGTTATTTTGGAGAAAGAAAAACACTGCAATCCAGAATGAGAACATCATCCTATCTGTGAAACATGGTGGCAGTAGTATCATGCTTTGGGCCTGTTGTGCTGCGTCTGGGTCAGGACAGCTTGCCATTGTGGAGAAGAAAATTAATTCTGAATTATACCAGTGAATTCTATAGGAGAATGTAAGGACAGCTGTCCATGGACTACATCTCAAGAGAAACTGGGTCATGCAGCAAGACTACAACGACAAGCACACAAGTCATTCTACCAAAGAGTGATTGAACAAGAATAAAAAAAAAGGTTTTGGAATGGCCAAGTCAAAGTCCTGACCTTAACCCAATATGAATACTGTGGATGGACCTGAAGCGTGCAGTTTATTTGAAGAAAAAAAAAAAAAACAGCAACAGTTGAGGCAATCACATATGGAGGAATGGGCTAAAATTTCTCCAGGCCGATATGCAGGACCGATCAAGACCTACTAGAAACATTTAGTTACAGTTATTGCTGCAAAATGGGGTCAAACCAAATACTAAAATCAAAGGTTCACACACTTTTGTCACTCACAGATATGTAATACTGGGTGATTTTCCTCAATAAATATAGTAAATGACCAACTTTGGTATTTTGTCTCATTTATTTAGCTGGGTTCTCCATATCTACTTTTAGGACTTGTGTGAAAATCAGATGATGTACTAAATCATATTTATGCAGGAATATGGAAAATTCCGAAGGGTTCACTAACTTTCAAGCACCTCTGCAGCTCTCGAGTGAGGAATTGGTATCCTGCCTGGAGCTGGGCCCTGCCTAGAACTGATGCTGCTAAAAACACCTCCAGGTTACTGCAGCCCTGCAGTGGATTCATAAAGCAAGGTATTTATAGCCATCATTCATATGGATAACATACTGTACGTGAGAATGCATCATTTAAAACAAACATAACCTTTTTCATTACACTTTCTATGTGGAAGGTGTTAAACGTACCTTGTGAAGAGGACAACCAAGTTCTGCTTTTAAAATGTTTATATTACTGGATATGGGAGGAAACTGGACTGCTCAGATTAAAGTGATACAGAAGCATGAAAATGTATAAATACCACTTAGGGAGGGGCAGCTGGGATCTGTATCCATGATCTGTACGGCACCTGCACTAACCTTTGCAACAATATACCAACGCTATTTATGAACTGTAAGTCTTTAAAGTTCCCTTTTATGTATTAATAAAGGCCCAAATGTTAACTTTTTATTACTAACCCTTCAATGTAAAACTTGCTGATCAGAGCACTTTTATTAAAAAGTGTCATAGAAGACCTTTGTTGACTGGTACATTGGCTGCAGTGGATGGTTTCTTACCCAGCTAGAAAGCCCTAATAAAGGAAGGACATAGTTGGACGGGCATTCCGACCAGGTTGGTTAGTGGTACTTTTCCCAGTCAGGAGGCTATTATGAGATGTGGATGGGCACACATCCCAGGTGGGTGGTTCCTGGTATGTTTTCCAGCCTGGAGGTCATAACGGAAGGACAGAGGAAGACTGCTTCCTATAGCCATATGTTCCCCCTATACATAGGGTGGCAGCATCCCTCTCGTGGAACTCACGTTTGTACATCCACAGTGTATATTGGGAACTGTAATTCTGAGGGGCAGTTCTGTTGGTGCACTTAGATGGGCGTCTGCAGGGGAACACCCCCACTACTTTGAGGGTATGGGGCTTCTGTTTGACCCAGGAAGTGCATCTGAAGTGCAGTGCCGTGGCACCAGAGGAACTCTGGGGTCCAGCATAACAGAAGCCTCCTCCTGTACATAAAGGAGTCATTGTTAGGAGGACATGGACAAGGCCTGCTTGGAAGAGAGTGGAGTTGAAGAGATGAGGAAAGAAACACAACAGAACTAAACTGTATCTAATTTGTACAGGGACAGAGACCAGTAGAAGGTATTGTTTAAATTAAAAACTTCTTGAACCTGTGACTGTGTGGATTGATTGTGTCTGGTTGTCTGGAGTGCAAATGCGCCCTCTACAGATCTCAAAAGTAACAGATGACCACAGCTCTTAGTAAATTCTGTAAATCAAAGCACTTTTCTGTTTGTCGCGGAAGCAGCAGAAGGCACTTGGGTGTCTTAAAAACCCTGCAACAGCATTAATGATACATTTGTACTGGAGTGATTCAAGATTATTTTCAAAACTGAAACAGCATACTAATGATGCTACACCAAACTCAATATACCAGTGGAATTGCTGACATAAACTGTTATTATTGGAACAAGACTATGGGAAAAGAAAGGCATCCTTGAAGCTCCACCATAGGATGCTGAATATTGAGCCCTCCTTTACAGGGAGAAGATGAGGTCAGACCCACCCACAAAACGTGTCTTAATGTTCTCCAAAGTCGGTAGCTCTGTTTGTAGCTGCTCAATTCCTGCCATTGAGATCTCTCTACACATGCACACATCCAGACTCTTGAGACTCTTGCATTCTTGTGCCAGCACTGACAAAAACCTGCATGAAGAACAAAGGTGATGTGTTATCTGTCCATAGCGTGAAAGGGACATGCAGTTAAATTGGTTCATTTAACCATGGCACCTTTATTGCTTGTACTATTAACAGAAAATAGTAATAGCTGCCTATTTGTTGAACTGCACTGCAAGTCTCATGGAGACAAAATTTATTGATTTTTTTTGTCAAAATCCTTAAACAGTACAAAATGCAAAATTACTTGGTTATTGTTTGTATACATTTTAAAATAAAGATACTGTAAAGATTCTGTAAAAAGTTAAGACGGCTCCTATAGATTATATGAAGATGAATGCAATGATTGCCTTTTGGCCGTTATTTATTTGCAACAAGTCTTATCATATACCAACAAAACTTATTTCTTTATTTTTTTCTTAACATTTTGCATTTCATTTGTTCCTTATCATCTGTCTAGGGAAAAGAAAGCTTAGTGGTCTTACCGGTCTGTGATTTTGTCACAGCATGCAATCTGGAGATACTGCAGCCGCTGAAGATAGCGAACAGCTGTTGTCAAGCCATAGTCTGTAAGGTTTGAGCAATGGCTGATATTCAGCCTTGTCAAACTACGGCAGTGCGATGCCACAGAGATGAGGCTTGAGTCTGTAATATTGTTCAACATGGCCAAGGAAAGGCAGCGAAGATCCTGAAATCTGATTACCTGTGATTAAGGCAAATCATACTGAGTTATTGGCATGAATGTAGTCAAGACACGGATTAAAAAGTCTTCAGGATCAGATTTACTACTTTGGACAGTCTTCTGCCGCAATTAAAAAAAATAATCTTGAAGTTCAAACTAGACTCTATAATAGTGGGAAGTCCTAGCTTGAACATAGCAAGGAAGGTCCATATCTTCACTCCTGGCTGGTATGATGCAGATCTTGTCAAACATAGTGCTTTGTTTCGCCATACAATATCACTTCTGAATCAGAAGCTCAGAAATTGCAACATCCTATGACCACTGACATTGTCTCCAATCTGTTTGTTTAAATTACTTGGGGGCTTCGCCCCCTGCTCACTTCGCTTGCCTACCCCTGTTTTTGTTTTTCCAGATACACACTTTTAAGATTTTTTTTTTCTTTGAATTGTTGCTATTTCATTAGTTTCACTTTTATTTCATAACTTCAGTAAAAACAATATTTGGAGTCTTTCGAGTCCCAATGTGCTGAATCTCTTTAATGAGCTCCGTGAGACATGTTTAATGACTTTGTACCATAATTCAGGATAGGTTTCTCTGTTTGGAATTTCAGCACAGACAAAACGATCTACATCATCAGCAGTTAATCATTTTTTTGCAAAGTAACCAATAAATGCATGTGAGGTAAACTCCGTCTTTGAAATTCTCAGACTTAAACTTCAAAGCCTTACAATATTTACATACTTCTGACGTTTTACTTTGTTTTCTACTCTGTCTTTTATTTCTGACCTCGCTTTATCCTGCTTTTGTTTCAATGACACCTGGTCCATGGTGATTATTTTCCCTTTTTCGAGTAATAATTTCCATTTTTTTGCGCTACTGCGATCTTTACTGTCTCTTTTTTATACTTTCTAATTTTCCTACTTTCATATTCTTTAACTTTCTTCATGTGTATCGTGACTTTTTTTTTTTGAACCTTTCCAATTCCACTGCTTTCATAATCTCTAACCTGCTCTGCATGTGTATAGCGCCAACGTTTGTAAACATCTTTATGAAGTTCTACTGTGTCTTTTACTCTCTGTCTTTTAATTCTGAGCCCGATTGGACGTGCTTTTTTTCAGTTCCACTTGTTCCGGGCTGATAATTACTTTCCTTATTTTCTGAATTTGCACCTAGATTATTCTTTTTCTTTTTTGTCTCTCCAACGCTTTTGAGTCTCCGGGCTGTTTTCTTCTTTGCTTAGTCATCTACGTTTCATTTATAACGCATTGTCCTTATACGCTTTATATGCGCTGAGAGCCCTGGATCTGTGTGTGCTCAAAGCCAAAACATGACTGAGTGTGTTGCTGACTGCCCTTGGTCTTATTTGGTTGTAAGTAGGGCGTGTCTTGAAAGAATCTCATGTTCTACGTCATCGCGAGACGGTCCTGGGTCAATTTCTTGGCACAAAGTCTCATGTTTAAGGTCCCTGTGAGACGCTCCGTGGCTAATCTCTTTAGTCTCGCGGGACTTTTAAGTGTCTTCTGTGACCTTAATGTGAAGATCACGTCTTGTCGCCCTACTGTTTCTCTCCAGGATTTTTTTTATAATAGAGAGATTATGCTGACCTATCAATGCAGTTGGTCAAAGTTAAGACCTGTGTTTCTCCACTGTGTTCTCTTTGGAAAGTTATGCTCTTCTGCCAGCTGTGTGTCCATGTAAAAGTATCCTCATTCATTAAATTTGACATTACAATGGGTGAGAATGGTCTGTCAATCCCAAGATGTTCTGTTGGAACACCATTTGCTGAGACTGCAGAATTTCATAGGCTGGCCACTACTAAGTAGTTTGACAATAGACCTGAACTTTCTCCATCCCAAGATTATCTTTCTTACAGTGGAACACTCATTGTTTGGATGTGGCCTTACTATCCATCCCCAGACTGATAAACAATGTCTTTCTTTTATAAGACTATTGAAGATTTATTTTCATCTGTGTATGATGTGCTAACATAAATCCAAGCTCATGTTGTCAAACTCCCAAAGTTTCTAATTTTCCATACGTGTGGAATCACTTTCTGATGATTAATGGATTATTTGCTTAAGTTTTACAGCACCTGACCCTCGATTTTAGATTTGTTTCATTAATTGGCCACATTACACCCTGAGCCTATTCCAGACATTTGATGAGAGCAGAACCAAACCGCTGCCAAGTGTAAATACTCTGCCACCGTTGGGTTGACATTTACATGTATTTACTTAGCAGGCGCTTTTTTTTTTCATAAAGCTACTTGTACAACATGCCAACATAATTGAGTAAACATTAGTTTGTGGGACTGTTTAGGAAAAAGTGTTACAAGACAAAGTAACAAAACAGATTATCATGAGTGAAGTACTCAGAATATAATACAAGCACGATACAACTCCTAGGTTACAAAACCTAACTGATAATAGAATTTAGACAGAAATTCACCAAACCAAAGAATTTACAAACACTTCTTAAACCTATTGAGGGAGTCAGAATTTCAGAAGGAGGATTGGCCGCTCATTCTACCATCTAGGAGCAACACATGAAGAGAATCTAGTCTGATATTTAATGATATGCATAAGTGGCATCAGCAGATGTGAGTGGTTGAGAAGGGACATAGGACCTCGCAGGTGTCTCCACGTATACAGTTGATGACCCACTGACTACTCTATACACAAGCATCTAGGATTTGGACTTAATATCTGTACGTGCTATTGCAGGAATCCACTGTACTGATTTGAAAAGGGGAGTAACATGCCTGCCTTGGCTGGTTGACCAGGCATGTAGATGTGTTTTGAATTGTTTGCAGCAGCTTGGTGAGACATGCTATATCTCCTACCAACGGCGAGTTGCAGTAGTCCAGATGTGACAAAACCAAAGCTTGGACCAAGAATGGTGCTGCATAATCTGTCAGGTGCACTAGGACACATGGTAAAATAATCCCAAGATTTAGGACTTAAACTACCTGAGGGCAGTCTCAGTAATACCAATGTCAGACAGGGTGGCAAGGAGGATCTGGTAGTTGACTATGTCACAGGATGTGGATAGATCTAGAAGGATAATGAATATAGTTGCCAATCAACTTAAGGTGACCTTTTTGATATGCAAGAAGAAACCAGTGCATTAAAGAAACATAAACGGAGGGACACCAGAAGAATGTGAATAGGCCAAAAATAAAATAAAGGCCCCCTAAAGCTGTGAGGCAAAATCGGGAATCACTGTGATGACTAAGGTACTTGTGTGCAATTTGCCAAATGAAGTTACTTGCATCTACTGTTAGACTTGGCACAGGCTAGTTAAGGTAAAAACAAGTTAACTGATTAAACCAAAAAAGTTTAAGAGGATGCAGTCTTCAACAAACTATTAGCCAACTGCTCAGAAAACTTTGTGAGCACAAGAGCAAGATTACATTCAGTGGCAGATGGCTCATATTTCTGTGACATCAGTATGTTCTTCCCCAGTGTCACTTTTGTGGATAGTACACATTAAATGTCCTCTTTGTTATAAAATTGTGAAAGCATATCTAGGCTGACATGTGACCACTGCCTGTTGCTGTATCACTAACAGCAACACCACCACAGGTGACAGGCCATATGGTCAGCAATAAACTCAATTTTTCCAGATCTTTCTTCTGCAGAGTTTAAGGAAGTGGTTTGACACAAATTTCAGTCAGCAGTAAGTAATCATTAACACCCTAAACTCATGTGACTTGCTGTACAGTCAATTAACAAAAAACAATGGCTGTACAGATCCAGAGTTTTTAGTGAAGTGATCAATTCGATAGAAATAATTTATTCAGTGGCTCTCAGGATTTATTACACATAGTTTGTCACATAAGAAAACTAGTATTCATGCAAAGAATCATTTAAATTAACTACAGAATGTGTTATTTCTTACTAAGGCTCAGAAGATTGTATTCATCTATCATCAAGTATGCAAGTTTAAACCATTTAGAAAAAACAAGCAAATGACAAGTAATTTTAGTGAGACTATATGGCTCTGCACCCCATGACCCAAAATAATCAAACAAGCAGAATGGAAAGGTGATGTTTGGAAGGTGACAGGTTCAGATTCCAATTTGACATACTGTACATTTGGTTGACAACTGAATTCTTAGTTACAGAAATCATACTACAATTTAAAAGCAAACAGCATGAAATTTACAAAATAAAAGCTACATAAACAATGCAAGTAAGAAAACATAACATTCAGGTGATTTAGAGACGTGGATAGCTGACTTGAAAGTTGCAGCATTTTCAACGTTTCTAATCACTTCATCAAAGAGTTTATCACAATTTTAATTATTACAAATTTTTGTAACAGTGGGTCATATTAAAAATAATTGTGATAACAGAATGTGTACATAAAATGTTTTTTTTAATACCATTTAACAATATCGTGTGTGAAGGTACCTTCATAGACAGCAGATTGTAACTCAAGTGGTTATAAGACAATATGTGCTATTGTAAGTTAATGCTGGATGTTGGAGACAAGTGGTTGTTTTTAGCATAGCAGATGTACATGTTTACTCGCTGAAGAATAAAGTGTCACCAAGCCATCTTTCATACACTTCTACGTAAATTGTTTTTATATTTTACTTTTACAGACATGAACATCATGTTGCTTATCCATTTTGATTTCAAGGAGAAGGAGAAGTTAGCTGTTGTGACTGAGGTTCACACAAGACAAGTGCAAGATGGGGCAAAGGCAGAAGCCAGACTGATAGCACATATAATGAGACCTCAATATTCTGGTACAGTAATATTATCATTAGCAGATTTAATAAATAGATACACATCTAATGTACCTTTCTTATATGATAATATTCAGTCATTCAGCCCATCATACATCTGACCCCACCCATCTCATATCCTCAAGTGAAATGTACTTGCTTCATCGTGCTTGACTGCTGATGTTTCACTGTCATGCCATCAAGAGCGGCTGTCGAATGAGTAAATGAAAAATATATTAACAATATACAAGTGGAAGTGACCTCTCCAAAGGTAAAACTGACACAGTAAACTAATTCATAGTAGAAGCTGCACAAAATGTTATTTTGTTTTAAGACAGATGAGTTTGTAAATTCTCCAATGATTGTCAATGGGAGATTCTGCAATTTCATACATTTGCATAGTACACTGTATTCAAGATATCTCAAAAGAAACTGAACTGTTCTGACAATTTTCCTTTAAGAATAAGTCCACCGGGAGCCAAGTTGTTTCATGCAGACAGACAAATGGGCATGTCTAATGCAGTAGGTGCTTTTTCACACATTATAGGTATATTAAGTTTATTTTAATTGTCTTGCTGTTGTTAGCTCAGATCTCTAGAGTTCTGTTGGCCAACAAACAAAAAACTATCTTTCTCTGTAAATGCTGATTAGAACAACTATGATTGGGGTGCAGCTCTTGGGAATCTGAAGCAACTATTAAAAACCTGCCCCCCAAATCCCAAACACTAATGCACTCCCAGCACAAAATGCACATAAATTCCAAGTGTTTAGCATATAATCAATAAATGCTCTTATGATATAAAGTGTGAGCTTCTGATTCTGGAAGCAGTGCAGATTGGTGGGATAGCTGTCCTGAGTGATAAGCTTGAATGAGGGGTGTAAGTTAGCACTGTTAAACTGTCAGGAGCCACTGGCACTGTTGTTTTAGAACCTACTTAAAGTTCATCTCTTTCGCTATTATAGTTTCAATCTGCATCTGTCACACTGTTTTCACTGCTGCTGCTTTGTTCTTCTTCATTATTTGAGCTGTCCTTTCTCTAAAATTTTTCTGGGTTATTTGCACAGTCACTTTTCTTCATCTTTCTCCCACTTGTCACTTTGTACTTCTTGGTGGACAAGAATGACTGCTGAGATGATGCAGTTGTTGGTTGGCTTAAAGTAAAAAAAATAAGCATGTGCAACTAAAGTGGAAATAAAGACACTTCTTTCTTCACTTTTTTGGGAATTGGATGTGGTGTGCTTACATAAGCAATGCATGCCTTTTCTTTTAACTTAAAAACTGCATATATATAACAGTCTGTTATTAAATGCATTAGAAATTCTGAGAGGGTAATTTATGCCAGACTAAAAACTCACAGTGATATTCAGCTTAACCAGGTAAATACATCTTTTTTTTTTTTTTGGAAACTTAAGAGCTTGATCCTTCTACCTTTCTCAGTCCATCTATTAATAACTTGGAGTGAACAACAACAAGACAGATAAGTGGTAAATACTTTTTTTAACATTCAGTTCTAGACATAAAGTACAATATAAAAAGGTGTGGGATATTGCTATGATACATCAGGACAATATCATAACAGAAAACATACGAGTGCACACCAAAATTGTTATACTTTTTTTAGCTGTAAATTGTATTTTTAAAGGTATCTTAATACTTACGTATTTCTAAAATAAGCAATATTTTACTTTTGCTATGAAAGTATTAATACCACAAACATACAGTAGTATCTTTGCAACTATCAAAATTGTGTTCCTAATTTATATCTGTTGATATCATGGTGTACTATAGTGGATAGCACAGGTTTAAATCTTGTTCTTGGTGGCTGTCTGGTCTGCCCGGGTATTCAGCTTTTTCTCCTACAGTCCAAAAATGTGATTGTTAAGTAATTGTTACCTGGTTCTGTGCGAAAGTAGGCAGTGGACTAGCACTCCATCCAGGGTTGGTCCCTACCTCGCAGATGATGCTGCCAGGAGAGGCTCTGCCCCCAAAGACCCAGAAATGGATTAAGTGGGATAGAGATGTCATATTCTATTAAAATGCCTTTTGAAATCATGGTCTTAAATCAGTTTTTGATAGTTCTGCTTCTTAGAGACAGAATTTACTGTTTTCCAGATGTGAAAGGGGAAAAAAGGAATCTTAACATGAGACAATATTCCCAAATAGCATTCAATAAGGGTTTCACTTGGCACAGTGGTAATCACCTTTATAAACACTTTAAAAAACAAGACAGATATCTAGTTTAAACATTTAGATATACTTCTAAAATTACACACCTAATAGTTAGTTCTTTGAGGCATGGCTTCCTCCTTGTGCTTGATGCTGCCTGAGTAGGCTCTGGTTCCAGCTCACCATCATTCAGCCTTTCGATAAGTGGCCTCAATATATCATACTCCATTTATTCAAATAATAACTTTGTAATTAATAAAACTGTTTTTCACAGGCTGTCTGCCACATTGGCAACGAGTGTTTGCATGCAAAAAGTGAACATTAGTACTGTCTACTGTTTGTTTAAGCAAACAAGTTTATCTGCTTCAAAAAATGACTGAAAAAATAAATGATTAAAAACAAAAAGTACAACAATGTCATTTGTTTTTACTAAAATAAGGAAATGTGGACAGTAATTTCTTTTATTGCTATATTGGTACTTTTGGATATTTGTCATGTTTAAGAGCAAAGGTTAAAGACTTTAATGCAATCAATGTCAGATGATACCGTACAGGAAAAAGTAGTCTCAGCCGAAGAGGATTTGACTTCAGTTAAAATCTTTCATTTTTAACACGGTTTAATCTGGCTGTAAACCAAATCAATGTTTTGACAGTATACATTGTCAGTTTCTGAGAATACTGGAATTGTTTACAATACACAGTGCTTCGATCCAAGGGCAATGGGTACATACTGTGTACATACACTCATCATTAAAAAGGCAAACTTCCTTTGTGGAAAACGAAAAGAAAGGCATTTACATATTACCGTCATAACTCAAAGTTTTGGTTTCTTCAAAATCTTGATACACTGCACATGCAGATCAAAGCAGCCAAGTGACTCATTCAGATTTTAATTTTCAAATTTTCCATTCTCTGAATTTAAGATATGGACCATTGCCTCATCCATAACGGCTTTCCTGGCTTATATTTGTAACGCCAGCTTGCCTTGAGTCTGTCTGGAATAAGAGACTACATGAAACTGACGGATATTCATGAGCACAGCCCTCTTTTCAAATCATTGTGTAATATGGTAATTTCTGCAATTTGGATAATGCAAACATTTTGAAAAAAGCACATTGTAGAGTACTGATCATCTTAAGGCAACTGACAGGTAAAGATTAAGTTTTCCAAAAAAATGGATTAATCGTGTTGGCTTATTGGTAAAAAGTTAAAAGACTTTGTTTAATGTATGTCTATTATATCACAACTGTCTCATTTCTTCTCTACACTATAGATTAATTGATCAGAGTTCAGGTCACAGGTATCTCTTTTATTTAGAATATCATTCACCGTATCTTTATGTATATTTCCTCTGGGGATAACAGATTCCAAAATTCCTAAAATGCTTGTCATCTTAACTGGGCATACCAAATTAAACAAACGCCAATATATACAATAGTATTTGAGTATGTGCCACTTTCATACTTGGGCTATCCCTTAACTTGTTTACATAAACCTGTTGCCAGAATAGGCAACAGTTTTCCATGTAATCAAATAGTACATAACAGCTGTGAATAATGTAAGAAAGAAATTGTCTTGTGCATATGATATAAATGTTGCTCAATGCTTCCATATTTGGCCTGAAATGAATAAACACCACTATTGTCTCATTTTATGTTCATTTTACTCCTACCCCCATCAACATTGCATTCCTCACAAGGGAAAAAGGCAGTTTCCTCTCCACTTCCTCTATTAACTTGTACCAAGTCACTTATGAACCCAAAGTGAAAGCTGGCTGAACGATCCACCGTACTATCAGCTGTGACAGCTCTTTCATGCGTATCAGTGGATCTTTTTACTCTTCAAATGGTGAACTGCTGTAGCACAGAACTTAATAAAAAAAATGTTACAATACATTTCATATTATCCTGTGCACATCTTAGTTCATGTCTCGACTTCCATGATTTAGGGTTATGCAGTACATGAGTAATGCATGTAAATGTGTCACACACCAGTAAAAATAATTCTCTTTATGCCCCTCATTTGAAATAACATGGAGGAGTACAGTGTGTGGTTTTTAAAAATGCGTCATTATGCATATTTTCCACTTAAACACAAAATAAAACACACCACCATGCATGTTACTGGGTCCCCTCTCCTGTTACCTAGCAACTGCAATTTCCTGCTTTTTGATTCCTGCAAAAGATTAATTATATGCATTCTTTAGGGGCTGTGGAGCTTTAAGTTTGTTTGCTGTCTTTGATGCAACTTTAGGATTGCAATCATGAAGACTGCGATCATAATTGGTGAAGTGGTGATTGTAATACCATGTATGTACCATGCTCTACACATGAAGGGAAATGAGGTCAGTGATTTTTTTTTCCTTCACTAGAAATCTTTATTTCTAAATGAAAGGCAGATACACGCACAATTAAGGCATGTAAATGTTTCCAGACAGGAGTAAACATCTTTCTTCTTGTGTCAATGGCACAAATTTTTCTGGAAGTGAAATGCAATTTGTTTTGCAAATGTTTTTTGCAAAGAGAAAACACAGTTTGGCTTCAAATTACAATTCAAATCATTTCACTCATCACTAGTTCTTTCCCACATCATAACATTCTATAAATTGCTTGTTTACTATACTATTAAAAACTCTGACCCATGTGGCAACTTCAGAACAAGAGACCCAAGCAAAGGAACCTTTATAATTTTTTGATATTCCTCCACCCATAACTTATGGGTAGATGGTGGACACTTAACAGGAATCTACTCTGGAAGAATCATTAGTCAAGGAGTGTATTCACATATACTCACACATACTTGAGCAATTCAGAATCAATGTTAAGTCTTTGATATGCACAGTGCCATACTGAAAGCCACTTAACTAGAGACTAAACTGATTGCTAACTGCAAAGAGATGACAATACATTAAATGTGTCATTACTGTATATCACACAGTGAAAAAGTAATAATGATAATCCATAACTTCCATGGTAGGCCATTATTCTACTTGGTGTCCACATATTGAGATAACTATACATGGGGTAGTAACTGTACTTGTCATGTATTATAATACCAACAAACCAAAACACATCCTACCACAAGATACATATCGAAATGTAGAACTCATCATACCTGGATGGGGTATGGTAAACAAAAAAAAAGTATGGTTGTATTTGAGCTACAAAACATTGACACTGAATATATAAAATATAAAATATACTAGCAGAATACCCGCGCTTTGCAGCGAAGTAGTGTGTTAAAGAAGTTATGAAAAAGAAAAGGAAAAATTTTTAAAATAACGTAATATGATTGCTAATGTAATTGTTTTGTCATTGATATGAGTGTTGTTGTCATATCTATATATATATATATATATATATATATATATATATATAAAGTCATTCCCGAATATATAAAGTCAAAACTTGAATATATAAAGTCAGCGTCGGTATATATAAAGTCAAACTTGTTTCTGAATATATTGTTTCTGACTTTATATAATCAAGTTTTGACTTTATATATTCAGGAATGACTTCATATAGTTAAATTTAGTCATCATTGCATAACGTTTTATTTACCATAGAAATTTAAAGACTAAATTCAATTTCCATTCCTAACAAAGATATTTCTGGCGACTAAATAGAACCGACTTATATCCAAATTCGAGCTATTGAGCGGTCGCCTGCCTGCCTAAATAAGTCACCCGCTCTTACTTTTTACCGTTCATTTAATCATGGCTAGTGGCGGAAAAATTATAAAATGGAAGGAGGATTACACTGAGTATGGCTTTACCAAAACAATTATTGATGGCGAATCGATTATTCATAAAGCTTCAATTGGTGATCTGTTTTTCTGTGTTAACCTCATATTTTTTCATACTTCTTCTCAAACCAAGGGGGTGCGAGGGTAAAATGAATTCAGGAAGCGCTGATCAATGTAATCGGTGTACCAGGAAATCATGCATTGACAGAAGTTCCCCTTTGCTTGTAATGCAAAGTGTGATTAAATGCGTGATTTTTTAACGCGTTATGGAGCACATGCATTGAAGCTTCTCAGCTGTACTTGTGCTAAGAAAAAGAAACATTTTAAAAATAACGTAACACGATTGTCAATGTAACCTTTTGTAAGTAGAGCCTGGAGGATTCAGTGTGGAGAAACTGTAGAGACAGCGTGTGTATTAACTTGTGGATTTTTCTGTAAGTATTTGGTGGCAGCGTCACAAACTCGCTTCCGTAACACTGCGTTAGCTGCAGAGCTCAGCTCAGAGCGAAATGAGGTGAATGGGAGGGGAGATGATGACGTGACTCCCCCACCCGCCTTAACTGTCAATCCCCCACAAACACAGTCTCTCAGAATTTGCATAAGCACAGCCCTTCACCTGCAATTTTAACTTGTTACAAAGTGATCAAAACTCTTGTTTATATCCTGCGTCCTCTCATTAAACTTGTATCCCACATTACCCGTGGGCATGACAAATGCCAGCGGCAGCCTGTCTATGAACTTAATTTAAACTTTAGGTTTATACTGCGCTTTGTTTCCGAAGTAGCAGCACTCATGAATATGGTTGTATATGTCACTCGGTCGTTTCTTATTGTTTCGCTGCCTTCTCAATTATATAATGCATGTTTTCTTCAGCGCTTTTTGGAGCTCTTCCTGATTTTCTACGTACTGCGTTGACAGTCAGTTCACATGATTACGTGGGAGGCGTGATGATGTCACACGAAACTCCGCCCCCCATGGCTTTCGAGCTCAACTCCATTACAGTATATGCAGAAAAATAGCTTCCAGTTATGACCATTACGCATAGAATTTCGAAATGAAACCTGCCCAACTTTTGTAAGGAAGCTGTAAGGAATGAGCCTGCCAAATTTCAGCCTTCTACCTACACGGGAACTTGGAAAATTAGTGATGAGTCAGTGAGTGAGTTAGTGAGTCAGTCAGTCAGTCAGTGAGGGCTTTGCCTTTTATTAGTATAGATTACCCAGCTATTTTAATCAGACATTTGGTACCACAATTGAAAGCTTGATTACTGTCCAGATCACTTTTAAATTCTGAGCCTAGGTTTTGTTAATTTAGAATTGGTCGAGTTTTGCTGAGTTTTACTAATTGTTGGGTGGTACAGTGGCTCCTTCATAACTCCAGAGTCATGGGTTTTAATCCTAGCTGAGACACTCTCTTTATGGAGTTTGCACTTTCTCTTCAGGTCTGTCTGTGTGTGTGTGTTTTTTTAATCCTAAATTAGGTTAATCAGTAACTCGATAGTGACTCAAGAGTGTGTGGGTGTGTACTAAAGGGGCTGGTGCCTTACTCACAGATAACTCCTGCCGTGCAACAGGTTTTGACCCTGAACTAGATTATGCAGGTTCAGGAATTGGTGGAATAGTTACTGTGTCATCAGAAATGTCCTTGTATTATCTGGTCATTAGCAAGGAAAACTGGGGTATAACACTGTAGCTTAGGAAAACAGCTCAGGATGTCCTAACTTTGCCGATGTACTTCTCCTCTCTGACTTGCATCTGTATCACTTGCAGTGAATCTCTTATGGTAATTCTCTTTCGTTATGTTAAATTAATGTTCAGTTATCTGTTATAATTTTTGTATGGGTTACATTTTATTGGCAATATCCATTGATGTTCAATAGAAATAAACTTTTTTTTCCTTTAGACATCTCTACAATGTCATTTACATTCTTAGCATTTAACTCACTATTGTCTATATACATATGAGAGACAAAGGAAGAAGATAAAAACCATGTGGGCTAAACTAAGTGCTTCTTACTTTGGAGAGACTCCTTTACTTCTGTACTATTCAAAACAATCAGTTCACAAAGTCAACTCTTGTCCAGTTCCAGACCGACTGTGCTACTGTCCTATAGTTCTCACCCATTTCCCAACATTTCAAGAAGCTTCTGTATTGATGAAACATATTTAAGGTTGTATTTAAGTTGCTTGAAAAGGTTCAGCACCTCCTAACAGTATTACTCCCAGTATCAGGAGAATTCCTTTCTTTCCCTGCCCCATTCATTCACTTAAAAAAATATCCTATCTTGGGTGGATGTCAGCACTGCCTGGAAACATTTTTGTTTCCCATAAATCTTTCTAAAATCGTTCTGCTTCCATCAGTATTTTCATAAAGCCAGTCCAGAGGATTTATCCTGACGCATGCCCAAAACTTGAGCAAGCTGATGTAACTGAAAAAATGAATTAGTTGAAAACTGCTGCTGAAAAAAATAATGCATCATTCAGAAACATATTAGACGTATACTGGGGAAAACCTCAGCTGCCTACCTATCAAAAATGTCTTGCTCTCAATAACTTTTGTAAATTAAAAAAAAATAATAATAATAACTATGTGGTTTGCTCAAGGTTCACCTTACCTTTGTGATGCTAGTGTTTGTCAATTTGGCACAAGCAGTTAGATCAAGCTCTTGAAGGCCTCGTAGGGCAAGAAGGGAGGCACCTTCCTGCTCTTTAAACATCTCCAGGTCATTTTCAGTTACCAAACGAGGCTTTTCATCAAATATGAGTTTAGGAGGAGTGAAGAAACCCATGTTACCAAAATTACGGCTAAATTTTGGACCTCCGTCGTTCTAGAAAACAAGAGTAGGATGAGTTAATAATTAGAAGTCAAAAAAAAAAAAAAAAGAAGAAGTCAACACTTACTAATGGTAGTTTGCAATAGCATATACAGCAGTATGATTTTGGGTAACTACAACCAAAGTTTCTGACAGATATTAGTTTAAATTCAAAAAAATTCAAGAGTTTTAGAAGTTGCTAGTTTTGTAAATGCATATATATATATTTGTACATTCTATTAATACCATCACAGAGTCCCTAGGAGCCAGGAATTATCCCAGCAGCATTAGGTGTAAGACATAGACCAACCTAGTATGGGATATATTCCACTGCAGGAAACTCTCATACTCTGCTTGGGCAATTAAGCTTTACCCATTGGTCTAAGACACCCAGCTTTAAGATATGGTGTAATAATTATAGTTGTGAGGCAACAATTCTAAACACTGTGTTGTTGCCCCCATTTTGATAATTTTTAAATAAATATATGACTGTGGTCTCATAAACATACATTTACATTTATTCATTTACCAAAGAAACTTACAAATGAAGTCACAATGACCAAGTCAACATCAGTTAGGGATCTGTTCTGAAACAAGTGTTACAAAACTAGGTTACAAAAATTTCCCACAACAAATGACAAATGCTCTAGAACTTAAAAGTAAGCAAACATTAAGCAAATTAAAGCACAAGACAAATTAACCATACCTTAACTACAAAAAGAACCTAGCTTTACAAAAACCTCTCATAAAGAGACAAATGAACTTAAAAGGTGTTATTCATAACATAATGTCAAAACCACTTTATGCAGTACATGGTCATTAAGGGGGCAGAGCCCGTATGATTCATTCAGCAGCAACCTAAGATCCGGTACCAAACCTGGAAAAGAGTTTCAGTCCAAAATGAGACAAACACATACATGCATACACTATTATTTAGTCATCAGTCAATCCAACTGAAAGTAGTTAGACCATGGGAAGAAAATAAATTAAACTCACAGAAAACATGTAGTCTCCGCTGAAGAGATTCCATGCAGGAAATGGTCTGGGGGTCTATGTGTGACAAAGTACCAATGTTTGTTGCTGCACTGGCTTACCTAACAGAAATGTCAGTTATGTAAAATATCTTTCAAGTTTAGTTTAATTTCACACTAGGGGGCTTTGCCCCCTGCTCGCTTCATTCAACCACCCCAACTGGGGCACGCTACGTACCGGCCACTTGTGAAGGGCGAGGGGGGTGGGTTGAACGCACCCCATGGAGATGTCGATCAGATCAGCTGCTGGCTTGATGCTGCTGCTGCCAAACTACATGTTCTGCTTGTCGCGCTGCACGTCAATCATTTGAAAGCCTGTACAGCAGCTGTCCTTTTGTCTCACTGCCTTTTCTTGCGGGACATTAAAGTGTCTTTGAGAAAATCACGTATCGTCTCCTTCCAAGATTTTTTTTTTTTTTATAATAGAGAGATTTAAAATACAAACAATTGGTGTTTCCATTGAAAAGTACTCTTGGAAGAAACATTTTACAACTGGGAATACAAAATGGGTTTTCATAAAACTGACTAATTATATAAACAAACAGAATAATGTTTACTCACCTTTTCTTTGTCTGGGTCACATTCCTCAGTGGGCTCCACCATTCCTAAAAGACCCCAATCAGTTAGTTCTTTACACCATCCCATGCGCAGAACAGCTAAGCCTGGCAAGTAACTGGCGATGGCACGAACACTCAGATCCGTCAAGTATAAACAAGATGTAAGGTCTAGAACCCTTAGTGTTGGGCCAACCAGCTGGACCAATGAGAACAGTGTGATATCCTTTCAGACACAGCAGAAAAAAAAAGGATATAGGTAGAAATCAGATTCATTTAACAGGCCAAACAATTCTGAGGCTGGGTTTTGTTCCAGCTATCTATTTTTACTTTAATAACTGGTGTATTTATTATACACAAACCTGTCATAAATAAAATGACTGCATCTTTAATATTAAGGACAAACTTTGCAGAGATATGCAACCTGTCACCACACTCCTAGGTTATCATCATTGAGTATTACGATATGCTATCAGCCTTCTCTGAGGCACAATGATTACACTCAGGTACATACAAATTATATGTTGGTGGCAAAGTTTGAATTTGAAAAAGGAAGACACAAATTTCCATTGACTATATTGCATAAGCTTATCTGAAATATAAGTTGTGTGACAGGATATGAAATAAAAAGTTATTTGGTTTTCTAACCCTTGAAAATTTTAGTCTACAGCATCCTCTGAAAGTATGTGGATAAGTTAATCATATCATACATGCATTTTAAGACATGAATCCAAAAATGTGCCTAATTACAATCCTATATTATCATACAAGTCTTACTGTATAGAATTCTGTTAACAATTCTAGGCATTTTATTTACTTCTGTATAAATGTGCCTTCACTCAGAAAACCTACCTTGATCATAGCACAGCAACTGAAATTAAGGGAGATGAGTTTAGCACCACATTCTGGAGATGACAGGCCTTTCACCAGCTCACTACCAGTGATATGGTTACATTCTGACACATCTAAAGTGTGAAAGCTCTTTCTCTGCACAAGATCAGCAAGTCCATTGTCTGTAATTCTCCAATTCTTTTGAAGCTTTAGAGATTGAAGATCCTTTAGTGTGGCAGATATGTTTAGCACACTTTTACTAGACAGTTCTGTACAGACACTGAGATCCAAGCTTTTAAGTTGAGGCTGGAGTTTACAAAGATTAACAATTGCCTGATCTGTAAGATCCTTACAGCCTTGAAGAATTATCTCATCTAGACATAAGCCCTTCACCTGTACCAGAGATTTTAGAGCTTCAGGTGTGATACCAGTCCAGCTTAGATTGAGCTCTTTAATGGTGGAAGCTTGTTTAACAAGAAATCTTTGGATGTTCTTCAAAGACAGTATAGCAGTAGAGTTACAGCTAGACTCAGATCCACGATAAGGATCGAACTCAAAAGTAATGTGGCAGCCAGCTAGACAAAGTTTCCTTAGCTTGGGGGTGCATTCTGTGATCCGGTTAAAAGTTAGATCAGAAAGGTATCGCAAATTTGATAAGTTCAGCTCCTGCAGATTAACCAAAACAGACATGACAGCGTGCTTGTTTTCCGGCTTGGACAACAATGTGCCTGACATAAAAAGGCTGTCTGAGCCACTGAGGTCCAAGCTGCGAAGGACAGAAAAATGCGGAAGCACTGCTAAGAAGGAGAACTCAGTGATAGTGCTGTCCCTCAGAGACAAGCTTTCAAGTTGAGATCCAAGACAAACTGCCACTTGCTTAAGAACAGCTTTGGAAAGAGAGGAGCCATCAAGGTGACTGATATCAATCCCATAACAGGGACGTCTTCCCAGACCACTAATTACATCCAAAAGGGTAGAAGAGGCAGGAAACTTGTAAGTAACTTTTTTCTGCAAAACAAGAATAACAAAGGAAAACTCTTATGAATAGAAAACTTGGCACACAAAAGTTATTGGCAAACTAAATGAAAGGCTCTAGTGCATTCTTTGCATTGCATTTTTGTTAAAAAGCATCCTCATGTTCCTCCTCCTATTCTTCACAATTATGGTCCCTTATTCTTGACAACTACAGCAATGATGTTCTCACCAGTGAAGAAAAGAAAAACAGAAGCTGTAAAATCAATAGAAATCCAAACATGAAATACACAAGCATTCATGTGTGCTTAGTTAATTTGATTTAGTATGTTCACATGTCCAATAAGATGAAGGTTGAGCTGGGCACACATTGTGGGACAAAGACATATTTTTCCTTGATTTACCCCTCTGTTCCACAAATCAAACAAATCACATGTTATTAAAGTGCACCTTGCAGAGTTTAATTTAAGGGTGTTTACATACATTTCGTTCACACAATGTAGAAATAACAACACTTTTTATACAGGGACATCCCCAAACCTTCTACAGAGAACACACTGATAGACGCAAACAACTAGTTAACCACCACAACAGGATGGCCAGATTACAGTTTGCAAAAAAGTACTTAAGTAAAGAGCAAGCAGAATTCTGGAAAAAGCTCTTGTGACAGACAAGACAAAGATGAACCTGTATCAGAGTGATGGTAAGAGCCAAGTGTGGAGACAAAATGGAACTGCCCAAGATCCAAAGCATACCACCTTATCCGTTATTTAAAGTATGCGCTAAATAACTCAGGCTGTTACCATCAACACAGCAGTAAAGCATACTGAAAATAAAATGAGGCAAGAGACTGGAATCTTGAAATTAGTTTACAAGGCGTGCTCTCCTCTCAGATACTTGTGGTAATAGTATAACTTGGGGAGAAAATTATTTTCTCACATTCCTACAACATATTTTTTGACGGACTACCAAAAATAAGGGCAGGAAGAATTTAAATTGTTTTCCTGGTTGGGAAGATGTTGGGAGCATACAGTGCGTTGCCGCACCCACTACACGACAAACCACCAAGATTAGGACCCGAGTACAGCCGTGCAATGGGTTACACCTCAGCATCACACTGTCTAGTCTCTACATTTTCACTCATTCACACTGGTACATGAGAGGGCATCTTCAGAAGTATACGGTTCTGGAAAGCGTTTTAAAAAGTCTCAATTTTTGTGGGTTAAAAACACCAGCATAATGAAGTGAAAGGTGGAAATGGAGATTAATGTCTGTGTTTTTCAATGAAAATAATGGTAGTATGGACGTAGCCTCAGAGTGAGATGATTTAGAATTGCAACTGAAGCCCATTGTAAGTACTGCATTTGTTAAGATAACTTTTTCCAGGTATAGACATAGACTCAAGGCACACTAGCTTCAAATTAAATCTTGGAGTCAATAATAATTCCCATAATACTTTAAGCATTAATGACATCTACAAATGTACAATAAAAAAAAAAATAATAACGCAAGCATTAAATGTACAATATAGTGAAGGTGTACAAGCATCCTGGACTGGTAAATAAAACTTTTACATAAAGTATTGCATCTTGTAGTAAAATTGAGGTAACTACAAGAATAACAAATTATTAAGTTATTACCTGAAACTGGTAGTCCTGAGAAGCAAAGTACCATTTCTTGCAGACTAGTGATGCCTCCTTTCTATCAGACATTTGAAGGTAACTGAGAATGTGTGTTATAACCTATAAGAAAAAAAGGTATATATCTGGCATTATAACAGACAGTCATAACTGAACAAGAAATTGCAGCAAAAAAATAAATATAGAATGGTGATAAGAAAAATTAACTTATTACTTTACAGAAAAACTGCGGACTTTGAATATTAGCCGTGGCGCTGTCTGTGAAATCTGCATATTCTCTTTGTGGTTTTCCCCTCAGGTAATCCACCTTTCTTCTTACATTACAAACATTAGTGTGTTAGGGTTACCTGATAACTCTAAACTGGTCCAGCATGACTGTGTCCATAAGTGTGTGCTTAAATGGACTGATATACCAGTCCACAGTTGGTTTTCACCAGTGCTTCCAGGACAGGCTCTGGCTATGTGTGAATGTATTCTATACGTGGGTTAGCATATGAAAAGATTTATGATAGACTGGTTGGATTTGTATTCTTCGGCTACCAGATATCTAGGTTGTTAAAGAAACTGTTTTAGTTCAATCATATAACAATACTAGGGGGCTCTGCCCCCTGCTTGGTTCGCTTGCAAACTCCCGAGTTTGTTTAACCAGATCATTACAACGCAATGTATAACTGCCCATGAGTGAATATCGTTTCTCTCTAATAAATAAGCCAACTTTTTCAATTGTTTGTCCCTGTGATTATTAATTGTAATAGTAAAAGCTATTCTCACGGGAAACTGTAAATGTTTTAATATGAATGGCATATCAAGATCTCCTTTTATGTCTAATGTTATTCGCGGAAAATGTACTATATTACCTTTCTTGTTGCCTGTTAAAATTTTACATGTTAGAATTGTTGGATCAATTTTTAATGCAACTAATCTTGTCCCATTGCATAGTCCATAACTCATACATAAATTACGCAATAACATTACAGTACATCCTTCTTTCAACAGTAATTCAGCTGGTGGGAGACTGGACGGTTTAAATGCTTGTAGATATTCTACGGGATATTGTAAATTGATGTTTTCATCTTCCACACTATCACCACTAACTGCTTCAGCATAGTCTATTTATACACATTTAATCAATTTGCCGTGTAACCGATCGACAAAATTCGCGTTAATTTGTTTGACTTCATCGTTTCTCGCTGCTCTTTCCCTTATTTCACCAAGTAATAATTTCTGTTTTTTAGCGCTAAAGCGATCTTTACTATCTTTTTTTTTGATACTTTCAAATTTTACAACTTTCATATTCTTTAACTTGCTCTTAATATGTATTGCTCCAATGTTTTTTGAGCCTTTCGAATTCCACTGCTTTCATAATCTCTAACCTGCTCTGCTTGTGTATCGTGTCAACATTTTTGAACGTCTTTATGAAGTTCTACTTTGTCTTTTACTCTGTCTTTTATTTCTGACCCTGATTGGACCTGCAAGGTTTTCAATTCCACTTGGTCTAGGTTGATTATTACTTTCCTTATTTTCTGAATTTGCACATAGATTATTATTGTTGTTTTTTGCATTCTTTTCTCTCCAATGCTATCTGGGTTTCTTTTCGATGCGCTGCTTTTTCTTCTTCGCTTAGTCGTTGATGTGTCATCTAGAACGTTTAAAATTATTGTCCTGATAAAATTTATAAGAGCTGAGAGCACAGGAAGTGTGTCTGACAAAACCATTCATACAACTGAGAGGTTAGATGACCATGGTCTTATTTGAAAATGGTTGTAAGTAGGGCGTGACTTGAAAGAATCTAATGGCAAAAGCCCTGTCTCACGAGACTTATTTCTGAAGGTTGTAAGTGAAGGATGACGTGACTTGAAATAATCTCATATTTAAAGTCTCTGCCTCGCGGGACTTCATTCCAAGAAGTCTCTTCAAAAAGTCACATCTCGTGCCAAGATTTATTTTATTATAATAGAGATATATATACATCCTTAAATCTAAATAAACAAATTCAGGCTCATGTGGAACCACAGCAAATTCCAACAGAATTAAACAGGCACCAGTCCGTTGCAGGGCTAGGTTAATAAAATGGTTTTATAAATTACTGTGTTTTCATTTTCTATGTTCATGCTGAAGATAACATATGCCTGTAATCATTTTAACATACAGTGGTGTGAAAAACTATTTGCCCCCTTCCTGATTTCTTATTCGCATGTTTGTCACACAAAATGTTTCTGATCATCAAACACAATTAACCATTAGTCAAATATAACACAAGTAAACACAAAATGCAGTTTTTAAATGATGGTTTTATTATTTAGGGAGAAAAAATCCAAACCTACATGGCCCTGTGTGAAAAAGTAATTGCCCCCTGAACCTAATAACTGGTTGGGCCACCAGTGCGTTTGCGATAACTTGCAATGAGTCTTTTACAGCGCTCTGGAGGAATTTTGGCCCACTCATCTTTGCAGAATTGTTGTAATTAAGCTTTATTTGAGGGTTTTCTAGCATGAACCGCCTTTTTAAGGTCATGCCATAGCATCTCAATTGGATTCAGGTCAGGACTTTGACTAGGCCACTCCAAAGTCTTCATTTTGTTTTTCTTCAGCCATTCAGAGGTGGATTTGCTGGTGTGTTTTGGGTCATTGTCCTGTTGCAGCACCCAAGATCGCTTCAGCTTGAGTTGACGAACAGATGGCCGGACATTCTCCTTCAGGATTTTTTGGTAGACAGTAGAATTCATGGTTCCGTCTATCACAGCAAGCCTTCCAGGTCCTGAAGCAGCAAAACCACCCCAGACCATCACACTACCACCACCATATTTTACTGTTGGTATGATGTTCTTTTCTGAAATGCTGTGTTCCTTTTACGCCAGATGTAACGGACATTTGCCTTCCAAAAAGTTCAACTTTTGTCTCATCAGTCCACAAGGTATTTTCTCAAAAGTCTTGGCAATCATTGACATGTTTCTTAGCAAAATTGAGACGAGCCCTAATGTTCTTTTTGCTTAACAGTGGTTTGCGTCTTGGAAATCTGCCATGCAGGCCGTTTTTGCCCAGTCTCCTTCTTATGGTGGAGTCGTGAACACTGACCTTAATTGAGGCAATTGAGGCCTGCAGTTCCTTAGACGTTGTCCTGGGGTCTTTTGTGACCTCTCGGATGAGTCGTCTCTGCGCTCTTGGGGTAATTTTGGTCGGCCGGCCACTCCTGGGAAGGTTCACCACTGTTCCATGTTTTTGCCATTTGTGGATAATGGCTCTCACTGTGGTTCGCTGGAGTCCCAAAGCTTTAGAAATGGCTTTATAACCTTTACCAGACTGATAGATCTCAATTACTTCTGTTCTCATTTGTTCTTGAATTTCTTTGGATCTTGGCATGATGTCTAGCTTTTGAGGTGCTTTTGGTCTACTTCTCTGTGTCAGGCAGCTCCTATTTAAGTGATTTCTTGATTGAAACAGCTGTGGCAGTAATCAGGCCTGGGGTGGCTACAGAAATTGAACTCAGGTGTGATACACCACAGTTAGGTTATTTTTTAACAAGGGGGTAATTACTTTTTCACACAGGGCCATGTAGATTTGGATTTTTTTTTCTCCCTAAATAATAAAAACCATAATTTAAAAACTGCATTTTGTGTTTACTTGTGTTATATTTGACTAATGGTTAAATGTGTTTGATGATCAGAAACATTTTGTGTGACAAACATGCAAAAGAATAAGAAATCAGGAAGGAACTATCAGGAAATAGTTTTTCACACCACTGTAGATTGGGTTAAATGCCTGAACCTGTTAGGTCATCTAATCAGACTGACATGTGAAGTGAGCAGCTACAGAGCTCTTAACATATCAGAGTAATTTTTATTTTATTATACAGTAAATCTTTCTTTCTCTGATACTTTTGTTTATTGGGTTATGAAGAAAGTACACCAGTGAATTTCAAAATGAAGGAAAATAATGTATACCTAGACCTTCAACTACATGCACATACACAGAGACACGTGTAAGCTTTTCCTATTACAATACCCACTTCTTTTTGACCAGACTTTAAGTAATAAATAAAACCATTACAACACATATCAATTACAATATGAGAGTACAGGGAAATAAAAGTAACAAGAGCAAATTTTCAACATAAATACAATTTAAAATTCACAGTAAAAAAGAAAGATCTTTACAAGATCAGATCAAACTCCAAAATCACTCAAAGGAATCGCCCAACTTGAGGCAGTCCTGCGATGCAAAAACCCTCTCAAAACATTGACATTAAAATGAACCTACATATTCTGAGGTTATTCTGAACTCTGTAAAAATTAGGATATTGCCATTTTTTAAAATAGCAGCACTGCCCCAGTCTGGATATACTGTATGTAATTTATTACGTCTAAAAATACTGCAGACATCAGACTGAAGTTAACAAGGCATTGCCCGAGTCGTTCGCCATGTTTTACTAAGGCTCAAAGTTTTCAAAAATAAAAGCAGCAACTGTACACCTTCCTAAACAAACCCACCTAATTGTTGTTTTATTCCAAAATACCATAGATTAACATATATTATTACTATATGTTTCATTCTTGTGTTTGTAGAGGCCTATCCCAGTAATGGCCACTGTAAAGTGAACTCAATATGACAAGAAGTTTTTTGGACTTCTAATACCTTATTGCCTCGATCATTTACTTGATTAGCCCACCCCAGCATGACTTCATTCAAAGGATACACACATTCTAAAGAGACAGTTAATTACCAGATATATTTGAGATTTGACAAGAAAACTAGACAACCTGAAGAAAAACTCACAGTACATGTGGAAAATGAGCAAAGTCAAGTCAGACAAGGCAATCAGCCAAGATGGGCGTATGTCATGCTCAGATCTCTCCAGTGGCTCCCTGTAGCCGTACGCATCAAGGGTCAAAGCATTGATGGTTGCATAAGTAGTAGCCATTGGCTCAGCACCTACTTATTTGGAAGCCCTCATAAGGTCCTATGCACTTTCATCGCACCCTCAGGTCTGCTAATGAGCAGTACCTGGCGATACCACCTCCATAAAGCATCAAATATCAACCATAACTAGAGGAATGAGCTGCCCACATTCATGATTTTGATACTAGGCTCTTTTTGTAGTTAACCAGTCGTGTGCATTAATTGGTTGGTTTAATGGTTGCTTATTTATTAAGTGTAAAGCATTGTTTCAACACAGACCCGTAATCAATGTTGATTTAATTATCTTGACCACATTTGTAAGTCAACTTGAATAAAAGCATCTGCTAAATAAATAGATGTAAGTACAGACTGATCCCATTTTTAATGGACTTTTAGCTCTGAATCGTGTTTTTTTTTTTTTCAAATGTTTTACTGCTTGCATTTTTCTTAGATTTTTAGTGCTGTTTATTTGGAAACCCTCCTCTCCACCATTTTATGTGTATATACGTTTTTCAATTTCTGAACAATTACTAAAATACTGAAGGCATCCAAATGTGTTTAATGATAATCTGCTACTGTGTTATCTCCCTAATGATGCCAGGTGCATTCCTCCAGATTGTGTGTATAACGTTAACCATGGCTGCCGTGGAAAATTCAGTGTTTTTTTTGGAGACAGGACTAGGATTCTCCATTCTCCAATATGGGAGAAGATTGTCAAGATAACATTTTACACCATTAAACAGGTGTGGTGCTCAGCTGACTGACCTGACCAAGATTTGTTACAGGCTGCTTTAGACACAGTAGGAGGCTGGGCATTCAATTAAGTGACTTGACATTTGAGGTTTAACTTTTATAATCACAACTTGTACATGTAGTAGCAAATGTGAAAACATCTGTAAGTTATTTATGTTCTTTAGTGTAACAACAAAAGCCACAGTCAACTTCAAAAATATTTCCATAAAAATTACAAACTGTAATGTACATGCTTAGTTAATACTTGAAAAAGAGTAAATATGCTAATGAGCTTGACAGATCTGTTATATGTCACATTCAGGATTGTCTCTGGGTTCCAATTCTGAGCCCATGTGTTGCCTGTGTGGAATCTGTTTATTCCTTTCCTCTGAGTACATCAGTTAAAGCTGAGGCAAAAATGTCTGTTCTGTTAACAGCAGCAACAGGTACATAATTTGTTAAGTGGCTAAAATGAAAACCAGCAGTCAAAGTGGCCCCCCAGGACTGGAGTTTAATAAGTTGGTTATGAGAAACAGATGGATGAGTGGAGGGATGTTCTGAGAGAATACCGCATGTGCTCTTGAAATAAATAACATGCCCATTCAACTGTGGAGCTCTCTTTAAAATTCAGCTAGCTTTACTATTCAGTAGTGCATTCTTATGGCAAGTGTTTAACTGTGTCTAACATGCCACGGACAATCCGTGACACTGTGACACAAGTCAGTAAATCACTTAAACTGGCAGTGCGCTATTTATTGAATTTTGTAAATGAATTTGTTTTAAATGAATTGTAAACATAAAATTAATGTACAAGAACATTTAACGTACCGTGTATATTATACATACAGTAGTCCAAGACTCGCGCTTAAAAGTCTGTGTGACTTAGAGTAATGAGATAATTTGGTCTTTTTAAGTAATGTTATGCCCTCCTAAACATTAAAGCAAGCGTTTAAATGTGAAAGTCGTCAGATGACTTGTATTGTAAAATTTACAGTACCTCTATTGGTAGGTCAGGAGTCTCCATGACAAGGTTCTAAGCGCAAACACAGCTCAATTCACGAAGCTCTCAGGTGCGGATATGAAGGACGCAGTCGTGATTTACAACCGCGACTGCAAATAACAAACGCGTCCGGCAGTCGACAAGGTCATGCTGGCAGGGGTTGACAGCGCATTCCTCCCCATACTCGTACAAAACCATGCAGTACCAAACTGGGTTAAGTCGGTTTCTCCATCCGTTGAAATAGGGCAAGTTGCAGTTTTTTCACCCCTCGCGACACCTCCTCCTCTCTCTCTCTTTTCTTTCTCCAGGTGCACCCTGCTTAGGCTGAGGAAACGGGTTTGGCGTGTTGCACTCTGGGAGTTGTAGTTTTCTTTCTGTCAAACTAAGGCGCACGTTCCGTTACCAACGCTATACAGTACTCCATTATCTCCAACCCTTTAGTTCAGCTCCGAGTTAAGTAATACTGGATGCTCGGTGGGAGGCAGCCCAGTTAATCACGGAGCGCCCTCGTGCAACACCCACGCTCACTTATATGGAGTTATTGCTTAAATTGCATCTCATATCGTTTAAAATAATGACAAAATATATTAGCCAGAATTGTTCATGACCCGTCTTTAGTCCAACGCTGTCGGTGCTACGTTGCGCTGAAAATGAATAACCGAGCTGTAAAATGAATGGGAGGAAGCACAGAAAGTACGTTAACAGCATTACACGTTAGCAGAAGGAAATGAGTATCTTTCGCGCAAAGAAGTGAAGATGTCGCTATTTCGGCCCATATAGTCAAGTACGGACAACATCTCAGAGACCTGGAGCTCCAAGTAGGTGGAGTCGACTCCAATGGGCGTTCCAAGTATGTGTAAGTGACTCCAATGGGCGCCAAAAGTGTTCAACTGCAGAACTCCACCCAGTTACTCTGTGGTTGCCGTTAGGGTAGTGGGAGGGTTATCTATCTGAGTCAAGCAATACAACGGTGTCCTTTAAGTGAGCTCCACCTCCTTAGCGCTCCTTGTGTCAACCGGGAAGAAGTCCAAAACGACCGCTTGACAAAGAAAAGTCAGAAACTCTATACGAAGTCGGGACTATACCGTGTGCTTTCATTGTTTTTATATTGTTTACACTTGAAATAATTCATCCATCCATTATCAAACCCGTTATATCCTAACTACAGGGCCACGGGGGGTCTGCTGGAGCCAATCCCAGCCAACACAGGGCGCAAGGCAGGAAATAAACCCTGGGCATGGCGCCAGCTCACCACAACTTGAAATAATACTTTTCAATATTCCGTTGCATCCGAACTGTTTCATATGAACAGTATATTCACATTACAGTATTAATCTGTCACGTTGTTTGAAACAAGCACTTCTAACTTTAAAATGTCTAATATAAATTGTGTTAAAATATGGCGCACTTGGTTGAATTCGTTTTGTATTTAATTTTGGAGTAAATGGCATTATCTCTTAAGTTATTGTTATTTGTTTAACTGAACTGCACGCTATAGTAATGTGCTGTTTTTGAAAATAAAATAAAATGTATGTACTCTATATAAAAATATGGAACACATGATCACATTTAAGGAATAAAAATAGTAAAAGCCGAGGAATTACAATTCTGAACAAGATATACAGTAATCAGGGCTCAAATACATCTGTCATATTGTTTACTCTTCGGATTAGCACTTAGGGCGATATCTGTGACAGAATCGAACGAGTTTTGATTTTTATTCACGCCTCACCTTACTTATCAAGATCAAGATAGTAATCCGTAAATAATTCATAGACGTTACAGTTAGATAAGAGCTATGCAGTGCCTGCCGTGATCATTACCAGGAAAAGCAGTTTCAGAAAATGAGATGACATACAGCGCCTTCAGAAAGTATTCGGACCCCATCACTTTTTTCACATTTTGTTAGGTTGCAGCCTCGTACTAAAATCGTCGAAATATTTTTTTTTTTCTCCTCATTAAACAACACTCAATATGACAGAATGACAAAGTGAAAACAGAATTTTATGTATTTTTAAAAATTCCTAAAAAATATATAAAAAAATGAAATATCGTTGATGTCAGTGGTAGCGCAGTGCCTCGAAGTTAAGAGACCTGGTTTTGCTTCACGGGTCCTCCCTGCGAGGAGTTTGCATGTTCTCCCCGTGTCTGCGTGGGTTTCCTCCGGGTACTCCGGTTTGCTCCCACAGTCCAAAGACATGCAGGTTAGGTGCACTGGCGATTCTAAATTGTCCCTAGTGTCTGATTGGTGTGTGGGTGTGTGCGTCCTGCGGTGGGCTGGCGCAGGATATGGCGGGTTGGACATGATTAGGAAGGGCATACGCCTATATGAGGTAACACAGTTGACAGATAGTGTGTATCAGAGTAAAAACTAAGCCATGATATTAAAGGAACTGCCTGCAGTTCTTAGAGACATGCTGGACTGTGTCAAGGCACAGATTGGGGAGAACTACAAAAATTCCTGTAGTACTGAAGGTTGCCAAGAACACGGTGGCCTCAATAATTCTTTAATGAAATAAACTTGGAACAAACACAACTCTTCCTAGAGCTGGCTGCCCAGCCAAACTAAGCAATTGGGGCCCAGGGAAGAAAGGCCTTTGTAAGAGAGGTGTCCAAAAAGCTGCAGAGAACCCTTGTGTGGAGATGGGATAAACGTCCAGAAAGACAATCACCATTACAACACTCCACTAATTTGGGCTTTATGGCAAAGTGGCAAGACAACTTATGAATGCCTTTGGAGTTTGCAAAAATGACTCTCAGACTGCAAGAAACAAGATTCTCTGGTCTGATGAAACCAAGAGGTAAATAACCTGGCCTTAATTCCAAGTGTCATGCGTGGAGGAAACCATACACCGCACATTACCTGTGAAATACAATTCCACCATGCTGTGGTTTATTTTTCACATGCAAGAACTGGGAGACTAGTTGGGTTAAGGGATAGCTGAACTGCTCAAAGTGTAGAGATGTCCTTAATGAAAATCTGCTCTAGAGTGCTCAGGGCCACAGAGTGGCTTGAAGGTTCATTTTCCAGCTGGACAATCAGCCTAAGGACAAAGAAAAGACCCATGAGTTGCAATGTCCTTGATTGAACCAGCCAGAGCGCGGACTTGAACCCACTCAAACATCCCTGGAGAGACCTGATAACAGCTGTCCAACCTGATGGAGCTAGAGAGAATCTGCAGAGAACAATAGCACAACATCCTCAAATCCAGGTGTGTGAAGCTTGTCATGTAATATCCAAGAAGACACCAAAGTTGCTATAGTGAAGTACTGAGTAAAGAGTCGGGATACTTGTGTTGTTGTGAGATTTCAATTTTTTATTTTTCATAAAGTTTCAGAAATTTCTAAAATGTTTTTGCTTTGACATTCTGGGATATTGAAAGTTCCTTAATTGGGGGAGGAGGGGATTTTAGCATAAGACTGCAATTTAACAAAATATTAAAACTAAAGGGGCCTGAATTCTTTCTGAAGGCACAGTATATATATATACAGTATATATATATATATATATATATATATATATATATATATATATATATATATATATATATATATATATATATATATATATACGTCCTATATATTGTATATATATATATATGTACCCTATATATATATATATGTATATATATATGTATATATATATATATATATATCCCATATATAACACACAGTGGAACCTTGATATATCCTTAATTCGTTCCAGACCCTTGAACTTATACCAAATCCTACGTATACCAAACAAATTTTCCCATAAGAAATAATGGGAAAATGATTAATCCGTTCCCATGAAAAAAAAATCCTATTGCTATTGGCATATTATACATTGATGGGGTTGTATAAAATAATTTAAACACTGCTTAATACTAAAATATATAAATACAAAAGCAATTAGATGAAATAAATGAAAATTTTACCTCACTTTACTTTTTAATAACATCTTTGTTTTTCACAATCGTAGATACCGTCGTTCTCGGCAAACGGTATGCAACAGCCATGTCCCGGATACGCATGCCACCTTCATACTTTTCAACAATCAATTCAAATTTACATGAAAAAAACACAAAATCACGTTGTGACGATGCAGGTTTGCTGTATGCTCCCATCTGCTGCCGGGGAGCCCTTGAACCCTACACCGTCTGTAATGTGCCTCACTGCTAACCTCATCGGTAAAGCAAGGGGATGGTGAAAAAGTGCAAAGTGCTTTTATTAAAACAATTAACAAACCAAGGTGTTCAAATTAAAGTGCAGTCTCCAAAGTTCCAAAAAATAATCCATAAAAGCAGAAATGAAACGTGGAGGTTAAAAACAATAGAAAAAAGTCTTCTTAAAAACATCGAAGTTAAAATACAGCAGGAAGCATTCTTTAAAAAAAACAAGAAGCCCGGTGCCTTTTTACCTGGCGCCATGGCTTCTTTCTTTTTACTCCCCTTCAAGCCAACTCACGCTTCTGTTTATCAAGATAAGCAGCCCTCTCTCTCTCACTCACTCACCCTCTCGTCCGTTCTTTCTTTTAAGTCCCCTTTAAGCCAACTCGCGCTTCTGTTTATAAAGATATGCAGCCCCAGGAACAATCATGAATGCGGACGGTCCTCACAAGTGCACTTTGGTGAGAAACGCCCACATTGCGAATCGCCCTGACAACCTTCAGCCACATAACCACCACGCCCCCTCACCAAGCTGCGAGCGCGGTGATTATTTATTTTAAAGCTGGACTTTGACAGGAGCTGTGGACCCGCTATATCACACACGTGAAAGTTCAAAGAGAGTTATAGCGCGGGTTGTTCACTGAATGCTAGCAACTGGCGCACTAACGCTCGTGGGCAGTCGTGGCTTTGTCTCGAGAGAGGTAAACAAGGTTAGCACACGAGTCGTATTCCAAACAAAGGTCGTATACCAAGCAAAAATTTTATGTCCAAAGCAGACGTATACCAAGGTACCACTGTATATATATATATATATATATATTGTCAGGGATGCCAGGGGCAACGACCCGGCCGGAACGCCGTGAGGGACCGGATGTGGGTCTGCGCCCACCCTGGATCACGTGGGGCCGCCATCCTGGTTGCTTTGGGGCCACGGGTTGAGGGCATGGAAGCCCCACCCTGTAGGGGCCCGAGGTCACCGCCAGGAGGCGCCCAAATGCCTTGGGGACTTTTAACCTCAGCACTTCCGCCACACCAGGAAGTGCTGGGGGGAAGATTTAAGAGGACACCCGGAGAGCTGCCGGGAGAATAGCCGGCACTTCCGCCACGCTGGGGCGTGGCCAACAAAGGAGTTTCGGGAATCACCTGGAGCTCATCCGGGAGGATATAAAAGTGGCCGTCTCCCTTCATTCAGGGCTGCAGTCGGGTGGAGGAAGGAGACGGCCCGAAGAAAGGCATTGTGAGGCCAGGACAGTGGTGTGAAAAACTATTTGCCCCCTTCCTGATTTCTTATTCTTTTGCATGTTTGTCACACAAAATGTTTCTGATCATCAAACACATTTAACCATTAGTCAAATATAACACAAGTAAACACAAAATGCAGTTTTTAAATGATGGTTTTTATTATTTATTGAGAAAAAAAAATCCAATTTTGCTGGTGTATATATACAGTGGTGTGAAAAACTATTTGCCCCCTTCCTGATTTCTTATTCTTTTGCATGTTTGTCACACAAAATGTTTATGATCAACACACGCATTTAACCATTAGTCAAATATAACACAAGTAAACACAAAATGCAGTTTTTAAATGATGTTTTTTATTATTTAGGGAGAAAAAAATCCAAACCTACATGGCCCTGTGTGAAAAAGTAATTGCCCCTGAACCTAATAACTGGTTGGGCCACCCTTAGCAGCAATAACTGCAATCAAGCATGTGCGATAACTTGCAATGAGTCTTTTACAGCGCTCTGGAGGAATTTTGGCCCACTCATCTTTGCAGAATTGTTGTAATTCAGCTTTATTTGAGGGTTTTCTAGCATGAACCGCCTTTTTAAGGTCATGCCATAGCATCTCAATTGGATTCAGATCAGGACTTTGACTAGGCCACTCCAAAGTCTTCATTTTGTTTTTCTTCAGCCATTCAGAGGTGGATTTGCTGGTGTGTTTTGGGACATTGTCCTGTTGCAGCACCCAAGATCGCTTCAGCTTGAGTTGACGAACAGATGGCGGACATTCTCCTTCAGGATTTTTGGTAGACAGTAGAATTCATGGTTCCATCTATCACAGCAAGCCTTCCAGGTCCTGAAGCAGCAAAACAACCCCAGACCATCACACTACCACCACCATATTTTACTGTTGGTATGATGTTCTTTTTCTGAAATGCTGTGTTCCTTTTACGCCAGATGTAACGGGACATTTGCCTTCCAAAAAGTTCAACTTTTGTCTCATCAGTCCACAAGGTATTTTCCCAAAAGTCTTGGCAATCATTGAGATGTTTTTTAACAAAATTGAGACGAGCCCTAATGTTCTTTTTGCTTAACAGTGGTTTGCGTCTTGGAAATCTGCCATGCAGGCCGTTTTTGCCCAGTCTCTTTCTTATGGTGGAGTCGTGAACACTGACCTTAATTGAGGCAAGTGAGGCCTGCAGTTCTTTAGACGTTGTCCTGGGGTCTTTGTGACCTCTCGGATGAGTCGTCTCTGTGCTCTTGGGGTAATTTTGGTCGGCCGGCCACTCCTGGGAAGGTTCACCACTGTTCCATGTTTTTGCCATTTGTGGATAATGGCTCTCACTGTGGTTCGCTGGAGTCCCAAAGCTTTAGAAATGGCTTTATAACCTTTACCAGACTGATAGATCTCAATTACTTCTGTTCTCATTTGTTCCTGAATTTCTTTGGATCTTGGCATGATGTCTAGCTTTTGAGGTGCTTTTGGTCTACTTCTCTGTGTCAGGCAGCTCCTATTTAAGTGATTTCTTGATTGAAACAGGTGTGGCAGTAATCAGGCCTGGGGGTGGCTACGGAAATTGAACTCAGGTGTGATACACCACAGTTAGGTTATTTTTGAACTAGGGGGCAATTACTTTTTCACACAGGGCCATGTAGGTTTGGATTTTTTCTCCCTAAATAATAAAAACCATCATTTAAAAACTGCATTTTGTGTTTACTTGTGTTATATTTGACTAATGGTTAAATGTGTTTGATGATCAGAAACATTTTGTGTGACAAACATGCAAAAGAATAAGAAATCAGGAAGGGGGCAAATAGTTTTTCACACCACTGTATATACAGTATATACACACACACACATATATTGTCTTGGACATTACAGTTACTGTACATTTGTCTGCTTCCTGATTTCCAGTATTTGCAAATTTTTGACATTTAAATGCAGGCAGCATTTACTTAAAGCCATTGTAGTTAAAGGTTCACAACAATCTATTAAGTGTAAGGAGCCTTTTCACACTGTGTCAGTTGGCGTTGGGAAACATTGCTTGTTCAAAATATGACATAATTTAGATTTTGGCTGTTGTCAAAAATATATATATATCAGAAAAAAAGAGAAAATAGATGGATTAAAGAAAAAACTGCCCCTCACGTACAATACACGTTACATGTCCAGCCTTCGCAATTGGATGCCATTTTTACTTGTGTATTTACAGGCGTTTTCTCTTTATCTAATACAATAGTGATATTTCTACAATGGTCCTGTGTTTAGTGTTGCTACATCATGGCTTCAAGCATCAGGTTTCAAGGCTTCACTCTGTTATGGTCTATGTGGAGCCTGTGCTCTGTTCTCATGACCACCTGCAGTTTGTCAGGGTACCCCAGACCTCTCATAAACCTACATGTTTGGTAATCTGTGACCAAATTGGCCAGATCCTCTAAGGCTTAGTTGAATTGAATGGGTAGCATCTATAAACTGCCATCTTCAGGTCTCTGCACAGATGTTCTTTAGGGTTTAAGTCTGGGCTTTGGCAGGGGCATTCAAGAGCTACCTGAGCATTATCTTGGCTGTTTGTGTCAGGTCATTATCATGTTGAAAGGTGAATTGTTGTCCCAGTCTAGGTCGTGTGCACTCTAGAGCAGGTTTTCTTCAAGGACCTGTCTGTATTTGATCACATTCATCCTTCTCTCCGTTCTGACCAGTTTCACCACTGAGGAGCACCACATGCCATATTGCTGCCACCACCACACTTCACCCCAGGTATGGTATTAAGCAGGTGATAAGTGTTATCTGGTCTTTGCTAGACATAGTGCTTGAAGTTCAATTTTTAATTCTTCAGACCAGAAAATATTTTTCCTCAAGTTCTCAGTGTCTTTTTAATGAAACTTAGAAAACTCTTAAGTTGGCTGTCATATGTCTTTCATCCTGAGAGGCTTCAGTTTAGGAACTCTGCCATACATGTCTGATTGATGGTGTGCTGCTGAAATGGTTATCCTTCCCATAGCAGGTTGGATAATGGATTGTTGGATGGATGACCAGATGGGGGTTGGATGGCCTTTTGGCCTTAACCCTTAGAGGTTTATTTTCTCCTGTATCTCGTCAGCTGGGATTTTTATTTTCTTCCCCACCTTGGCCAACTGATCACAACATTTGTTATTAAGTTCACTTTTAGCATTTTTTACAATAGACATCAACTATTGGATTTCGATTCTAGCTTATTTGTATTCACTATGATTAAGAAAGACTTTACCACTTTGATCATTTTCATTTTTGTTTGACAAATTGTAAAGCACTTTGAGCTACACATCCGTATGAAATGTGCAGTATAAACAAGTGATGCTGTTGTTTTTGTACTTGAGTTCATTGTGTTTCAGACAGCAGATACAAACAAATCATGACGTGAAATTTATCTGCAAAAAATCCACACATCATTTTAATTAAGACTGTATAATAACAGTCTAAAAAGCTTAGAGGAGGAGAAATTATTACCAAAGTGGAACTGGTGAAGAAAAAGAAAAAAGCTGCTAAATTCAGGTTCTTGACTTTTTTGCATCATTGTTGTTTTACTTATCTTACACATTACTTATAAAATAAATATTATTAAAACTACCCGATCCAAGAGGTTCAACATTTAGTTAGCAATCAAACAACTTAAAAAGAAATGCAGTTTGTGTGAAGAACAGACCTCTTTTAATGCAAGGATGAAATTGTTTCTATCCTTTGGCAGGCTTGGCCAGTAGAGGGCGCTTAAAGATTAATTACAGGAGCTTGTGAGTCTTTATTGTTAAGAGTTTGCAGGCTGCTACCCAAAGCTGGGCTGCATTACAATTGTACAGACACATGCACATATACAGGACATATGGATAGATACAGATAGACAATCCCAATTCCCAAAAAAGTTGGGACAATATAGAAGATACTGTATTAATAAAAATAAAAAGGAGTGATTTGTAAATTTATGTTGACTTGTGTTCAGACAACACCAGTATAAAGACAATGTATTTCATGTTTTACCTAACAAACGGCATTGTTTTCTGAAGATACACATTTATTTTGAACTTGATTGCTGTCACGTGTTCTGAAAAAGTTTGAGCAGGGGTAGTTTAGCACTAATAACAATATGACAATGTGAAATAACAAGGTGACATGAAACAGGTGAGGAAGTCACATTCTAGTATATAAGGAGCCTCCAAAACAAAGTGTAGTCCTTCAAGAGCAATGGGTGGGGGCTTGACAATTTGCAAACAGCAATTTGGGAACAACATTCCCCAAAGGCAAACCGGTAGACTTTTGGACATTTCCCTCTCAACAGTGCACAATGTAATTAAAATGTTCAAGAAATCTGCTCAAATAAGGCCAAAAACCACTTCTGAATATGTGGGACCTCCGATCCCACTGACATCACTGACGTAAAATCTGTCATGTGCTAATAATGGATATCATGACATGCGCTTGGAAATGCTTCAGAAAACCTTTGTCTGTTAACACCTTTCACCACTGAATCCACAGATGCAAGTTAAAGCTTTACAATGCAGAGCAGAAGCCACACATGAACATTGTCCAGAAGTTAGCACTGATGTCTCAAAGCTCCGTCTCATCTGAGATGGAATGTAGCACAGTGGAATCGTGTTTTATGGGCAAACAAGTCAACTTGTCAAAGTAGTTTTGGGAAAAAAAAAAAAAAAAACAACTCTGGTTGACCATCCAAGCTGTTGTCAGTACCTGTCATGGGGTGGTCGTGTCAGTGCCCATGGCAGAGGTAACCTGGACTCCTGTGATGGCACCACTAACGCAGCAGGACATGTACAAATTCTGGAGCAAAATATGCTGCCATCCAGATGACACAAACTGCATTCTGCCCAGGTTACAAGGGCATGGCTGTGTAAGCAAAGAGCACGGGTACGAGACTGGCCTGCCTGGCTGATTAAGAATGTGTGGTACATTATGAGATGCAAATGACACCAACAAGCTGTACAATTGTACAGCCAACGACCTGCAGAATGGAGGAAGGTTCAAGTTGCTAAACTGTCTTCAGTGTTCAAACATTTATTAGACAGTCAGTCAGTCATTATCCAACTCGCTATATCCTAACATAGGGTCACGGGGGGTCTGCTGGAGCCAATCCCAATCAACATAGAGTGCAAGGCAGGAAGAAATCCCGGGCAGAGTGCCAGCTCACCACAGGGCACACACACACACACCAGGATCGCCAATACACCTAACCTGCATGTCTTTGAACTGTGGGAGGAAACCCACGCAGACATGGGGAGAACATGCAAATTCCACACATGGAGGACCCCGGAAGCGAACCCAGGTCTCCTTACTGCAAGGCAGCAGCGCTACCCACTGCGCCACCGTGCTGCCCCAAACATTTATGGAGTGTTCTTAAAAGAAATGGTGTAGTTACACAGTGGTAAACACCCATCTGTCCCATATGTTTAGAGTGTGTTGCAGCTGTCAGAGTGTATATTTTCAAAAAACAATTCAATTCACAGGGTGAAACATCAAATAATGTGATGCTGTAGTGTTTTTAATACAGCAAAGAGAGAACAGAACTTACAAATCACTGCATTTTTTATTAGCATTTTCCATACTTTTCCAACTTTATTGCAATTGAGATAGATAAAGATATTTAGATAGACTAGCCAGAGCCTGCTCAATCCAAAATAAATTGTGGACTCTTTGTTTAGCACTTAAGTGCAGAAACATCAGCCGACTGAAATGATTCTAACTGCGCTCTGCATTACCTACACCATCACTCACTCGTGACACACTCGTCCAAGGCTGTCATTCTCAATACGCCCATTCAAAGGCATTTGAGGGTCCTAATAAAATTCACTGACTGTCACACAGGGGCAAATAGCTCATGGTATGACTGCAGGGTCTCAAATATGGGTCCTGGGGGGCTCACTGTGCTCTCTTTATGCAGTAGCTATTTGTTATTTATTTAAATGATTTATTTCTGCGGAGATCACCAGAACGTTTCATGGACTCAAATGAGACTAGTACTCTCTCTCTATCAATCTTTTTAATTGCCTATATTTTATCTATTATGTTTTCCATTGTTAGATCTTAGTGTGTGTTCGTCTGTTGCCTCATTAGTTATAGGCTTCTTAACAGAAGCTTTAATATTCAATGCGTTTTATTACTTCATACAGGTTATAGATGGTGCATCGACAACACTGAATACGTCCTTCTGCTAGTACTGTCACTCAGACATTATTAATCTGCTTATATTATATAGACAGATGCATACATGTTGATGTAGAAATATAGAGTTAGTGCCCTGACAGGCTTACTGAGGGTCAAACAATGAACCAGATATGATTACTGATCTGGCAGCTTTGCAATTTACAGCTCACATTGCTTGCATTTCCTCTTTCGATCGCATCACCAAAATCAAAATAACCAATCAGATTGCTCAGAGGGTCAGGACACACACATACAGATCTAAGCATTTTATTATATAATAGATTGCCTTAACCACCATACCACTGCCTGCCTGCATTGAGCCATTTCTTCATGGTATTTTTAGACTGACTGAATCAAACTTAGATATTATATTTTGAGGAAATATATGTATTGATGCTGTGTAGTTTGGCAGGATTTGGTCTGAAGCAGTGACAAGCTAACATTAGTAAACAGGCCTCTACACTACCATTTATTTCTTTGGCCTGCACTTTTATCCAAAGCAGCTTAGAAGTCAGTGTATGTGTTTGCCTCCCTTATGAGCAATGGCAGGTCAGAGGGACAGACTGTGTCACTGGTGGAGACCAAGATGACAATTTGTGTTTCACAGTTCCACATCTTAGCCACCACTACACTGCTCTACAGAAACTGCCTAGTGTTGCCACACAAGTAAATCTGGCCCAAACATATTGTGTTCTAAGTAACAATACATATATAGAGTACATATCAATTATTAAATAAGGCACTACAAAAATGCTTGATTTATTATTATGTAGCAGAACTAACCATTTCAAACAATACTAAAAATTGACATTCATTGTGGATATATCAGCTGCAGATGGGCACACGAGTTAAACCACAAAGTTAAGGGCCCATGTCCACTGGGTGGGATGTGAATGTGCAGCCCTGTATTGTGTGGGCTTTCTGCGCAGGTATTTGGCTTCTTTACTGCACCTGCCTCAAGGATGACATCGAACTCCGTGGATTAAGGGTGTTAAGTGAAGACAACAGAAAACAGATGCTGGCTGGAGTTTAGTGAATTAAAATGAGGATCATTATTTAGAGAGGTAATATTAAATGGTTTTCATTTTTATTTTCCTGAAATAATAAGTAATTTTAAGGAGCTTTATATAAGCAGCTCAGGACACCTGCCGTTTTTCTTGCTCTCTGCACATTCCAGAGAGTTTAACATTTACAAGTATGCTATAATTTCAAAAACAGGTTAATAATAATTCTTTGTATTTATATAGCACTTTTCTCACTACTCAAAGCACTCAGTAATTGCAGGTTAAGGGCCTTGCTCAAGGGCCCAACAGAGCAGAGTCCCTATTGACATTTATGGGATTCAAACCGGCAACCTTCCGATTCCCAGTGCAGATCCTTAGCCTCAGAGCCACCTCCACCTAGAGGTTAGCACCTCTTCATTTCTGCTGTTAGCATGATTTGATTAGATTTCTCTTCATGTACCTACACCCCAATGTCCTGACACCTGCCAGTATCTAAAGAGTAAGCATTTAGGAGGCTTCCTGAACCCAAACTGCTTTCTTGTTGTCATCATTACCAGACTGAGAAAACTCAGTAGATCCATCATTTATCAAACCCTCTTTGTCCACACGAGGGCCATAGGTAACAATGCCAATCCTGGGCAGAAGCCAACCTTGCATAGAGTGCCAATCCATCACAGGGCACAGTCTCACACACACTAACACTTCTTAATAGCTTAAGGCACATGTCTTTGGGAAGTGTAAAGAAAATGGAGTGTGAAAAGAAAAAAACTCACACAGAGACACAGTAAGAACATACAGACTCATACAGACCATGGGCAGACCTCGGACTGCAGCCCAGTCACAAAGAACCTGCGAGGTGGCATTGACACACACATCTGCATTGACTGTATGTTTAAGGCTATAAGATAGATGCCCATGTCATTAGGACACATGAAGTTAAGAAAAAGAAAACAAAAGATAAGGATTTATATTAGATTTTATGTTTGTGATATGAGTCACATTTTTGCCTCCTTGTTTGGCTTTTCAGTTCATACTAAACTTGACTCTTCAAAAGTGATCACTGTTGTCCATTTTCTTACTAGCTATTTGAGGAGAAAGATGAAGCAGTGAGAAAGAAAGTAATGTGCTTAATAAAGGGATTTTGGTGTCTGTGGTCAAAAGGCACATCTTTTAAAAAGAGAAGCTAATTTTTACAACTGATTTTGGGGTTAAAGAACCAAAGAGCTGTTTCTGATACCCCACTCTGAAATCTATCTATCTATCTATCTATCTATCTATCTATCTATCTATCTATCTATCTATCTATCTATCTATCTATCTATCTATCTATCTATCTATCTATCTATCTATCTATCTATCTATCTATCTATCTATCTATCTATCTATCTATCTTAACTAGGAACAGCTCCGCAAATGAACCTCTACAATCATTAGATATAAAACCTGTGCAACAAGTCCTTTTACTTTCATTTTGTCTTTGTTAAATTTTTTTGTGGAGGCTTATTTACAATCTCTAATATTCAAGAATCTACAGTATACTCCATAGTACCAGAATAAATTCAACGATGATTCCCTCAAAAGGCTTCCACTGTTCATAATCTCCATCACTTTCCCCAGTGACATTGCTGCTCCTGTAGGCTTCCTCAAGTACCTAGCAACCGCTTGCGTATCCTAGCAACTACTGGTCCTTTGCCTGGTGACACAGCACCCGGGATGTGACAGCTGCATGTGCCTCTTGAACAGGACTTGCGAAATCAGTTTACATTTCTGATGGCTTGGCTGATGGTTTGTCCAGTAAGAGAAAAGTACTTCTGAAATAAAGAGTGGAAGAAGACATGTAACATACATCATCACGTAAGTGGAGCATTGTATGTTTAGACTAGCAATATTAATAAGTAATGCATAGGACATGCAACAATGTCTTTAAGTGTAAAAAGGGATTTATTGACCATTTACATGGGTGGTAGTGATAGATATATAGACAGATAGGAAAAGTGCTGTATGAAGTTAGATTTATAGATAGATAGAATTATGATGTCAGTTTCAGGATGACATCCTCAGAACTGCTTTTAGTGACAGTTTATTGTATTTTATTGTTACTAATACAAATTGTGGTGTATTGCATGAATCAACATGTTGCTTTAACATTTTGTGAAAGTGTGACTGTGTTATTTTGCACAACGTCTTTGTGGGGCGTCTTCCATTGAGTCATTTGTAAATATATGGGTTATTCTTAATTTGCATATTTGAAACAGTCTCCCCCTCCATTTATTTCCTGTTTCAGAAAATTACCTTGAATTTAAAAAAAAGCTATTAGTTGTGTATTTAAGCTTATTTTTTTTACCAAATGTTCATTACAGGGCTCTTTTCATTTATTAAAGAAAATCACTTTGTAGAGACTCGTTTAGAAAGTGTTCAGATGACACCCTTGAATGGGCGCCAGTGGGAGTATTCTGTCTTTTTATTGTCGTGAATCACATTTCAGTGCTTTTTCTACACAAGCAATGTAAATCATCTTTCAAGAAGTAAAAAATCCTTTGGGGAAAATAATTGACTTGATTTATGTAATGATAACCATTTTGCAATATGAATTTCGTATTAATATTGAATATGTATGTAAAGACTTCACATGAAATATCCCCCATTGGTTATCTTTCTCATACTTGTAACTCAGTGAGTGAATGTCTTTCCTGTGCTAGCCCAGGATGTTACACTTGTTTGCAAATATTTGTACAGACTGAGCACCTGCAGGTTAAAATTAAAACACCTTGCCAGGCCCACTTGGTGCGCTGACAGCAGGAACTGAACTTGCAATCTTGTGGTCTGAAGTTCAAAGCCTTAGCCTCTATCTACATTTCATGTGTTTTTAGAAATGGTCATTTTGATCAAAACAAAATGGAAACTTCTTTAACTATAACTAGCTCTGGTATGCAGTGTGATATGACATACTGAACATAACAGAAGATGGTTTTAGTTGGGAGACTGAATCTTTTTGTCAAAACCAAGGAACAGGCATGCAGTTAAACAATCTTATAATAACAAATGTTGGCTTATTTTTTATCAGTTCAGACATTTGCTTAATTTATTGTTATTTCACTCTCTATGTACTTTTACTGGTCAGGTTTGCAATGGCAACATGCTGAGTTAGACAGGCCAGGTCACTTTGTCCTCCTGCTCTTCCTCAGGAACTGACAGATGCTCCCCAGCCAGCTGAGATTTTAAATCCCTTCAGATTATCCCACGTCTGCTCTCCCTGTGGGCTTTGCCTGGTACACTCTTGCTGGCATAGCCCAAGGGACTTTTAACTGTAAACATTGAATTTTAAGTGTTAGACTTTATAAAAGCCTCCTCAATTGCACATCCTGATGCTACATGTGATGTCAAAGGTTGCCTAACATCTTATTCTATGGCCAGGAGAAGTATGTTGAAGATATTCGGTCCACCCCAGGACTATTCAGTACTAACCAGCCAAGTCCCAGTCTGGTAAGCCTCAAGGTTGCCAATCACCACCTCTAATCCTCTAAGTGACCCTCAGCTACGCCAGCCTGTGCATGAAGTCTATCTATAAAAGAGGACTGTGCTTCTGCACTCAAAAGGAATGTTCATGGTAGAGAGGCAATATACAAAATGAATTTTATTTTGTATATCAATGATTTGCAAAAAGTAGTCTCGGCCTTTCCAATTTCTTGTCTTATATGACCATTAGAACATCCAATCACAGGCTCAACATGTGCTGCTAGTGGAATTGGCACAAAATGTGGAATGTCTTGCATGCACGTGTAGGTGTGGTTGGCTTTTTCTTCCCTGGGCAATTCTTTGCGTCACTTAAAAATAAGAAAGATGCTGGTCCAGGTTATCAAATGGAAATGTACTAAAATAAATCCTCATTGTTTTACAAGCTTCATCCTAGGAAATTGGGAGCAGCGGGTTCCAACATCACAGGAGGCTGGCTGCACAGTACTTTGGTCAGACAGTTTCATTAGATGAGCTCTTGGGAAAGGGGAAACAACAGTTTGCATAGGGCAGCGGTTCTCAAACTTTCGTATTTAGCGCCCCCTTTTCTACCTGGAATAATTCTGTGCCCCCTGCATAATACAAGATAGATGAGAATAACCTATGATACAACTAACAAAGGTATGATACTCCTGCGGTGTCGCGGTATCCTATCATTTTTACTTCCATTAGATTTGCATGTGTTCGGCTAACTTCGATCAAATATTTGCAATTTTTTTTTAAAGTGCTTTACTAACTGCTAAAATGCCCTGTGTGGTTTTTGGTAGTAATTCTAATCCCAAAAACAAAGAATAAATTATTAATTTTTATTTAATTATTTTTTTTATGTAAAGAAACGATTAAATATGTTTTAATTATTAAAAATCTCGTAAATGAGGACACCGATGAAGTCAATCTGCGCGAGCTGAACGTACCGCTGTTAGTTGCCTCATGAAAATAACCCAATACGCAGTAAATTATTTAACTCAATGTGGCAATATTGGCTATGCTGTCAATGTGGTGCAGTCGCGCCGCATTATCACCTGATCTACTGTTACCCGAATGTTCGCAGCAGATACCAATACGTCTCGAACATTCTGGATTGAAAATACGCGACTATAGAAGCAGCAGCAGCGGCGCCGCTCGTCATAGAAACAAACTCCAAATAGAAAAGGAGCTCAGAGTGTCGATCTGGAATATCAAACCAAACCTGGACAGGCTCTGTACTTTAAAGCAGGCACACATTAGTCGTTAGATCTATGCCTTAGAAATGTTTTATTTTAATTTTAGTTATAATGCATTCGTTGTTATTATATGCTTGCAAATTTAAATTTGAAATAAAAATGTAAAAAATTAATTTTGATGTTTTGTTCATGTATTCGACGCCTCCCTTGTACAGCTTCAACCCCACAGTTTGAGAACCGCTGGCATAGGGGAACCGCTTCTTCAAATAATTCCATTCATTGTCATCTTTTTTGGCTTCATTAACGAAGCAGTCAGTCTCAAAGCGAAGTGTCATCTGATGAATCATGTTGTGTCATAGTAGTAGCTCCATAACTAGGGTCTCCCAGATAGTGATGTTGATCTGACATATTGTATGGTTGACCCTGAGGATTTTTTTTAACTTGGACTGCCTAGCCTGGGTTCCCTGACCACAGCTTGGTTGGAAGTAGAGGATGTAGTGACAGAAAATGGGAAAAAAGCAAGAAAATGAGTCAATCCTCAGAATCGCCACACTTCAGGATGGAAAGAGACAAGTCCTTCTTTTGGGTAAATGGATTGGATTTATGTTTACATGTACGACTTACAATCACTCCCACAGGGTGATAATTATAGCCACATATTATAAATTAAACATGACTTTCCTTGAGTAGCATTAGGAGGAACACCATTCCTGGTGCGGGTTTCCTGCAGAGTGGCTGCTATACTGTACACTGGAGAGTCATAAGGAATACTGTTCATGGGAAACTTGAGGAAGCGACCTTGAAAGCCTTCATAATCTGTATTATTGTGTGTTTTTCTGCCATCCTGTGATGTTATTCTATGTTTCACAGTCAAAGACACTTTCTTGTTGCAGCACATCAGTGGTCATGCATCAGCTGTTGATGCATCAAACATTGGCTCATGTAAAAGCCAAGCATTGCAGTAATAATTTTTCTAGACTTTTGTGACCAGTGAGATTGTCTCCTCATGGACAGAGTGAATTATTCGGGAATTTTTTTTTTCAGGTGGCAGAGATTAACACACACTAACAAGAAATTTTAGCCTTGAATCAAGCAGGGGTTAGTTGATCAGTCTAATGAGAATCCATTGTCAAGTGAGTTAACTCAGTGAGATGAAATTTTATTACAACCAGATTTCTGAATTGTTTTTGCAAGAGTGTGTTATAATCTGTTTGAAATCTTGCTGGTTCACTGTGACACTATATTTTTCTATTAAAGTCATTTTTCTTCTTATTATTATATTTTGGTGAAATTGTGCCACTATTTTGTTGTTGATTTCCTGTCATGATTGCCATCATTTTGGATGACTTTTGTGACAGGAACTACCATTGTGTTGTTTACTGTGGCCTCTGTTGATAATGACGTATCTCAGTGGAATACGGTATGTCCGTGCTGAAAATTATCTTCCAGTTTATCAGTGCTGAAAATAATTTTATTGAAATGAGTTATTGTTGTACATGAAATTGTAGTATAATGTAGAAAATCTTTCTTTGTACTGTGCCACATAACATCCATTCATGCAATGTACAACCACATATATATATATCTATGGTCCCACAATGTTATTACAGAGTTCAGGAATCCTGATATGAGAACATTACATAGCAGACTTAACTGCTTCCCACAGGCAACGACTATATTTCATGTCTCTTGTATACAAAGCGATTTCACTGCCAGTGTTGTACTGTACCTTCTTTTGTTATTTAAAAATGAAATTTCCTGGTTTACAAATAAAAAGTTTACAATATAACAGTGTATGTTTCAACTTGTAGGCAGCAGTACCCAATCTCGTGTATCGTGTGTCTCTAGAGCGTTGTGACGTTATCTCTCTGTATTTAGTAAAAACACTATGGTATTCCATATAGCTTTGATAAGTACTGCATATAATGGTGTTCTCATAATGACTTATTTTGTCCTATTTATTTATTCATTGTATTGTTAAAACCTACGCTATTCTATATTTCAGTGTTGTTTCTCAGTTGTTTTCTGATTCTAATATTATTATTTCTCAGCTGTGACAACATGAAACATTGCCTTATACTGCTCTCCAGACATCACTGCCACAACAGCATGAGCTGCCTGCAAGATGTCTAAGCCAAAGCCAGACCTGGAGTTAAACCATCTAGTACGTGAATCCTCTTCACAGCCTTCCAGTCCTAAGCTCTCTACGGCCAACAATACATCACATCTCCCCAACGTTCCCAACTTCAGCCCGTCCAGTGGCAATCAGTTTCCACTTCAAAGCCAGATGTCAGGTGTGGTCAACCCCAGCTTTTCTAAGGAAGAGGGTCCCAACAACTGGCCTAGAGGTGAGTATTTAATGAAATACCTGCACTTGTCTTTATTTGTACATGTGTTCATACAAGTCTTTTCCATGTCATCACTAAAAACACTTATTCAAGACAGATTCTATAAAACTGTAGACAATGTGTCTAGATTTAGGCAGTCTATGCAAGGCTTCATACTATTGAGAGCTGACAGAGATTTTTGTCAGCGGAGTGGAAGATTTCTCACTCAGAAAATGAAATCCCTCACTTTTGGGAATAACTCTTTGTTTTTGAGCTCTCTATACTAAATTTGCCCCTAAGCTTACACCATAAGCAATGAGTGAGGAGCAAAATCCACCTTGCACTGGAGATCTAGGGCTCTCAGCGGAACCAAAAATTGAAACTCAGATATTTCATTTTGGCAGTATGTGTTCATCCAAATATATTTGAATCGAGGTTAAAAATTTGTACTAAACTAATTTTAGTTCTCACCAACAATAAAAAAAATATTTTTGATTTGACAGAAAACCAACCAAAAATGTAAATAGGCCATCCCTGCCATTGATGTATTAACATGCACCAGTATCTGGAATTATGTGAAGCTGAATGGAAATATTTAAAATATAAATTTTCTATTAACTGGAAAATAGTTGGCTTCTTTGTTTAATGTGTTTTTGCTTAATTGATATCTTTAATAAAGATTTGATAAAAAAAACTGTACTTTGCTTTCTAGGGAATTCTAAAGTGGGCCCTCACCCTGCTGTTAATGTAGAAGATGTTGATTCTGATGTAGACAACAGCAGCACCAATAGATCTCAGCCAGTTCCCCGTGCCCTCACACCAGCTTCATCTTACAAGAGCAAGACACTGACTGTGCCAGGGGTTCCTATCTCGATTCGAAGGTAAGGCCTCATAATGAGCCAAATTAAAGTTAAAATTGAGTTTGTACATGATGTGGATCTGTTGTTTATAGCTCAGCTCCTATAACCTTAAGGAATTACCATTCTCAGGAAATCGCACTTACGCTGTATAGTATGACAATGTGATCTGGGGCCTCATTTAAAATGCCATGTGTAGAATTCACACTAAAACATGGCATACAGACAAAACTGGAAATGTGCGTACACACAAAAAAATTCAGATGCATAAAACTGTGCATAAGCAATGTTCCATGCACTTCCTTTTTATAAATCCCAAACAATGTGAATTTTAATAGTAAATGTAAAGTATTACACATAGGAAGTAAAAATATTAGGTTTGAATACACAATGGGCGGTCGAAAAATCGAGAGTACACCTTATGAGAAGGATTTAGGAGTCATAGTGGACTCCAAGCTATCAACTTCCAAACAGTGTTCAGAAGCCATTAAGAAGGCTAACAGAATGTTAGGTTATATAGCACGATCTGTGGAGTACAAGTCCAAGGAGGTTATGCTCAACCTTTATAATGCACTGGTGAGGCCTCATCTTGAGTACTGTGTGCAGTTTTGGTCTCCAGGCTACAAAAAGGACATAGCAGCACTAGAAAAGGTCCAGAGAAGAGCGACTAGGCTGATTCCAGGTCTACAGGGGTTGAATTATGAGGAAAGATTAAAAGAGCTGAGCCTTTACAGTTTAAGCAAAAGAAGATTAAGAGGTGACATGATTGAAGTGTTTAAAATTATGAAGGGAATTAGTACAGTGGATCGAGACTTGTATTTTAAAATGAGCTCATCAAGAACACGGGGACACAGTTGGAAACTTGTTAAGGGTAAATTTCGCACAAACATTAGGAAGTTTTTCTTTACACAAAGAACGATAGACACTTGGAATAAGTTACCAAGTAGTGTGGTAGACAGTAAGACATTAGGGACTTTCAAAACTCGACTTGATGTTTTCTTGGAGGAAGCAAGTGGATAGGACTGGCGAGCTTTGTTGGGCTGAATGGCCTGTTCTCGTCTAGATTGTTCTAATTCTAAATTCTAATTCTAATGCACATGCACTGCACCTACAGCCCCACCCCGACTCCTCCCAGATTTTGCATATTTGAATATGCAAATCAATATTAATAGTCCCTTCCATTCAGTGTTTTGTTAAACAATAATGGCAAAAGCATGTGGAAAAAAGAAGAATTTTACCAAATGTGAAGTGGAGGCAAGCAAAAACATACTTTTTGGTGGCTTAAGCAGAGGTATAAGCAACAAAAGGAAACTGATGACGTGGCACTCAAAAGTTCAAATTCAGAAAGTCGCACACTGCCCGAAATAAAAAAGAAATGGTCAGATGTCAAAATCAACATGAAAAGGCAAGTGAATGTCAAACGGAAGCTTATTAAGGCCACAGAAAAAAAAAAAAGATAGGGACACAGTGAAGAAAAAAAAGGTCTATGTTGAGATTAAAGTGGAAATGTCAACTTTATTCTTGAAATTTCTACTTTAATCTCATAGTTTATTTTGTCATTAAAGTAGAACGTCATAAACTTCATCATAAAATCGATGTTTAATTTACTAGAGTTCCTCAAACCCCATTGTAACTAAAGTAGCACAAGAAATGTTTTGTATTCTATGTGTTCCCTGACCCAGACATTAAGCTCTCCATGCTTCTTAAATGGGCTTTCTCTTATGTTAATGGGAGTGCACAGGCAGTGATCACCACACAGAATACATTACATTCATTATATTACAACTCTCTGAACATTTTAGAATTATAAGATACATACTTCATAATATTTTCATGATAAAATTTTAAATTTTAAATGTATTAAAGCATATATTGAACATGTCGGGGCATGATGGTGCAGCGGTAGTGATGAGATGGTGCCCTGTCCAGGAATTGGTCCTGCCTCCTGCAAGATGTTTGCTGCGACACACATGACCCTGGATGGAACAATTTATTGTAGCAGTACTGTGTCTGTCAAACGTACCAACCCCCAATTCCTGTCCTACTGTTTTCTTTCCCCACGTAACCAATCACCACACAATAAGCCTCTGTAATAAATGTAATATCAGCTGTAAGCTTAAAACGCAGAGCCTTCAAAACTTTTAAGGAACACTGGGAAATCTTCATTATACATATTTAATTATTCCATCCATCTATCCATCCAGGGTCACACAAGTCCCAGCAAGCACAGACCGCAAGGCAGGAACAATAGCTTGATGGGGTGCCAGCTTATCAATACCGCTGTGCCACCATGCCCCTACATGTTTAACTATTAACAGTATACATTATTTAAATGAAGTTAACAATTTATCTGTAAAATGTAATAAATATACTTGAATGCATTTAATCATACAAATTATAACAGCACACTGCTCCAAAAAGAGAGCTGTTGAAAATGCAAATCGACTTAGAAGACAGTCATAATCATCTGTAAATACACACTCCCTTCTATTGAACTGAATTGAATTCCTTTATTGTCATTGTATGGTACAATACACAATATGAAAGCCAGGACGCCTATTTGACACTGGGACCAGGGGAACATCCATGGGATGCACACTACATCCCCCGGAACACGTGGTGGCAGCCCTCCTGGGTTAAAATGGGGCCACAATCATGGAACACCCGAGTTCAGTCCTGTTGGGCTCCCTGAGCCCGTGTGGATTGTGATGTAGCCACACCCAGAAGTGCAGCCTAAAGTAGATCAATGAGCACCTGGAGCACTGGACAAAGCTGCCTGGGAGGAGTGGAGGAAGAAGAGTGTGTTTTTCTTTTAGTGTGTTTTGGGGACTGTGTAGGCCCTGTGGGACACGGGGAAGACGTGCTCCACGGCTGAAGACAAAAATAAAATCTTTTGTTTCATTTTTACGTACTTCCGTTGTCAGTCTGTGTAGGGTCGACTCCTTTATTAGCACCTTTGCCATAAGCATAAGTACAATATACATGTAAATATAGTGCTTATAGGGCAAATGATTCATAAAGTACCTCAGGTTGTGCAATATTACAATTGTAGTGCAAGTTTGCAGTGAGGTAGTTATAATTATAAGTACAGCTAGTTCTACCGGGAGCACTTGATGAAACTATTTATGATCTTTGAGATCTATGCAGGAAAGGCTCTGAAAATTTTAGCCATTTGAGAGAAGTTCAAATAGACTGTGGCATGGATGAGTGGAATCTATGCAGATACTGGTGGCTTTCCTGAGGCGGCATGTACTATAAATGTTCCTCAGGACTAGAAGCTGCGTCCTAGCAATCCTCTGCGTTCTCAACACTGTAGAGCTTTCCACTCAGCTGATCAGCTGCCTTTCCTCTTCTTGGGATGCCATTAGACAGTCAGTTTATTTTGATGGTTTTATTTGCCACGCTGTCATCTGGTTTTTCCTGTCGGGATCATAATGCTACAGTATTTTATTGTTTCACCCCACACCTAACATAGGCCCTTTGCTTCCTACATTTGGATGTATGACTGCACATCACCCAGACCTATGGACTTGAAGATAATAAAAAACTCTGCTCACAATTCATTCTTTAAATTTGTGAAAATATACAAATATGGTGATTTTACTTATGGATCTTAGGGAGCAACACTAGTTATAACCAACAAGGGAACCTACCGGAGTGAAGCAGGACTTTATAAGACTCTGAACTATTTAAAGAAAAGAAATGGGAAGTTCCCTTTAGTATATACTGTATGTTTATACATTTATAGGGTTATTATTGTCACATGTACAGAGTACAATGATTCTTATATCTACAAATATTCTTTATATCTACTAATCAACATGCAACATGCTCCCACTTTCTGACATCATGATTAATGAGTAGAGCTACTTTACCGCAAAATTTCTGTCTTAGTTACCTGAAAAACTTTACAACATCGCTGGAGAACATGGTGGAGAGTTCTACTGCAGGATACTAGACAAAACAACATGTCAGAGACTATTTTTGTGCATATATAGCGAATATTGCACAGAGAAACAGGAACCTCAGCAGAGAGAGCTCTTAAGTATTTTGTTTGAGAGCCTCCACATGCCATCTGGGATCCCAGAAATGTCTGCTGTGGTATAGGCTCAAAAGGAACATCTAGACTCCATACTAGTTGGCTTGGAACCAGCGGGTGAGTAATTGGTAAAGGCTCAACAGACAGAAGGAAGAGAGGCCGGAATGGGAGAGGTGAAAACAGAGTGTTGCGTGAGTACTGTGCACACTTGGACCAGCCATTCTTCATGGCAGGTAGGATCAAACCCCTGTACAGGTACAAAATGTGGGCACACTGGGTCTTTGTTATTTTATTTTCCCTTTTCTTTTATACTTTTTTCATGTACCAGTCTAATTAAACCCTTTTATATTTTACACCTTTGGCATCCTAAGTGGTTATTGTAATGAACACCTTGTAGAGGGTAAAGGAAATTTGAGTGAAGCAGGTATACTTTAAGCACAAGATGGAAGTCAGTACCCAACACTCTATCCAAACTAAATCATCATCAAGCCATAAACTGGAATCAAACTAAAAATAAAAAAATACAAAGTTTTTACACCACCTTGTTTTTTATCTTTAACTATAATAATCTTAGAGGTTTGTTATCTAGTGTTTGGAAACTGAATGCTTTGCACCACCATTTTCAGTAAAGTTCATGTCATTACATAATAGGTTGTGTAGACATCTAACCACAGGACCAGCAACAACACCTCCACTATAAGCAATATGGCGGCAGCTATTAGAAATGTTAAAACAATAGTAGTGCTCATCGCAAAAGATTAAAATTTTAAAGAGAAAGAAACATGTTGAGGAATTCCAGAAATGGGAGAACCACAATGGACAATGCTGGAATGTAGATTCACTACTTTTCATGGACTGCTTAAGAGCATTCCTATGGTAATTTCTATGTATGACGTATACATTTCCTGTTTTTCCCATTGATAATCTCTCTCTACTCATTAAGCCATTACCTTTGGCAGCTCTGCTATCTGATGGCTTACATGGTCAGGAACAATCATATTTCACATCCACTCTGCCACCTGACGGTATTCCTTAATGGTAATGCACAATATTAATACTATATCCTGTATAGATCATGTTGTTTTTCTTTTGTCATGTTAAAATATCCTGCAGTATGGTGCTCATGTATACATATACAGTATGCTTTGTCAGATTGTTGATCTCTTTTGTATCCACACTACTGAAGTTCTTTGTTGGGACATCCATGGTGTTCTTTATGTATATCTGATAGTGTTCTGCATCAGACTGCTAAATTTCATTTTAGTTTTTCTTTAAAAGATGTTCATGTTGCATTATCACATGGTATGCACATGTGCTGGTTTTCTCAGTCAGGATTGTAATTTGTGTTTATATCTGATAATCTACTAAAAACTACATTTTTTTGAGACCATTCTGAGACAAGCTAGGCTGTGTTGCAGTAGGAAGCGATTATAGGGGGTCAAGCAGTTTAATTTAAATGGACTCTCATCAGTGGAGTTGAAGAAACAAGTAAATAGAAAGGATATTCTGAAGAGAGAAACTCTTCAACAATCTCTTTAGTTGCTGTTTTGTATTCACCATTTTCCTTTTCCTGTTCCACAGTTGTTTTGCTGCTTCAATTTTCTTTTGTTCTTTTACAAACAAACCAGGTGACAGTTAAGGTCTTCCGAGAGCTGCTCATGTATTTTCTATGCAGCATCTTTGTTATTAGAAATCAAGGCTTTTCTTGGTTTCCTTTTATTAAGAGTAGTTTTAAAATAGACAGAAATCTTTTTTCCGGCTCCAGCAGACCCCCATGACCCTGTACTTAGGATATAGCGGGTTGGATAATGGATGGATGGATGTTGTCTGGACCCCCATTCTGGACCCAGGCTGTGGAAATGTTTGTCTCTGGCTGTCCAGGGTTTATTTGTTTTTTCCACTCTCTCTTGATGAGTTTCACTGCTGTCTTAACAGCTTTTTCTTGCATTAGCTGATGGGTATTGTGTCAGGCTTTGGCAACCTTAACCGCTATTCCCCTTGAAATGGCCGAATGAGTCATGAAATAGGTGTGATGAACCTGGTTACATCTTTGCCCAATCCATTTGTTTGGCAGATTTTCATCAAAATAGGCTCCTACATCAGGATAGTAAGTGGGAAAGTGCTCCATGCTGCCGGACATAAAACTGGTCCATATTGCCAAATTCTTCTCGAATGCGTGGCATGTTAGATTCCTGCAGCAAGTTCAAATTAACGGCACCAGTTGCAGTGTTGTCTTAATACACTTTTGTATACGTGTGTATACATTTTTGGGACACCCTGTATATCTAGAGTTATAAAATGTGCTGCGTCCATGCCCAGACCTAATGTGACCTTGTGTCCACAAGAGGGCGACAATGTCCGATTAACAGAGGAAACGAGTAACACAAAGAAAGACATCAGTGCATAATGTCATTGAAACAGACAGACCATTGCAACATTGTGCAAAGTTTAATAAGTGGGCATTTTTCTATATATAGGACATTTTACTATACTAGTACATACATGTACATTGTATAAATAGTGGGGTGGCGCAGTGGTAGCGCTGCTGCCTCGTAGTTAGGAGACGCAGGTTCGCTTCCCGGGTCCTCCCTGCATGGAGTTTGTATGTTCTCCCCGTGTCTGCATGGGTTTCCTCCGGGTGCTCCAGTTTCCTCCCACAGTCCAAAGACATGCAGGTTAGGTGCATTGGTGATTCCACAATTGAGCTTGAAAGTTTGTGAACCCTTTAGAATTTTCTATATTTCAGCATAAATATGACCTAATACAACATCAGATTTTCACTCAAGTCCTAAAAGTAGATAAAGAGAAACCAGTTAAACAAATGATACAAAAATATTATACTTGGTCATTTATTTATTAAGGAAAATGATCGAATATTACATATTTGTGGGTGGCAAAATTATGTGAACCTCTAGGATTAGCAGTGGGATGACAATCAGATGTGAGTGGGCACCCTGTGTTATTTAAAGAACAGGGATCTATCAAAGTCTGCTCTTCACAACACATGTTTGTGGAAGTGTATGATGGCATGAACAAAGGAGATTTCTGAGGACCTCAGAAAAAGAGTTGTTGATGCTCATCATGGAAAAGGTTACAAAAATAACTCTAAAGAGTTTGGACTCCACCAATCCACAGTCGGACAGATTGTGTGCAAATGGAGGAAATTCCACACCATTGTTACCCTCCCCAGGAGTGGTTGACCTACAAAGATCACTCCAAGAGCAAGGAGAAAGTCACGCTCTCTAAAAAAATCATTGCTGCTCATCTGCAGTTTGCTAAAGATCATGTGGACAAACCAGAAGGCTATTGGAAGAATGTTTTGTGGACGGATGAGACCAAAATAGAACTTTTTGGATGAAATGATAAGCGTTATGTTTGGAGAACGGAAAACACTGCATTTCACCATAAGAACCTTATCCCATCTGTGAAACATGGCGGTGGTAATATCGTGGTTTGGGCCAGTTTTGCTGCATCTGGGCCAGGACGGCTTGCCTTCATTGATGAAACAATGAATTCTGAATTATATCAGAGAATTCTAAAGGAAAATGTCAGGACATCTGTCCATGAACTGAATCTCAAGAGAAGGTGGGTCATGCAGCAAGACATCGACCCTAAGCACACAAGTTGTTCTACCAAAGAACGGTTAAAGAAGAATAAAGTTAATGTTTTGGAATGGCCAAGTCAAAGTCCTGACCTTAATCCAATCGAAATGTTGTGGAAGGACCTGAAATGAGCAGTTCATGTGAGGAAACCCACCAACATCCCAGAGTTGAAGCTGTTCTGTATGGAGGAATAGGCTAAAATTCCTCCAAGCCGGTGTGCAGGAATGATCAAAAGTCACAGGAAACGTTTAGTTGAAGTTATTGCTGTAAAGGGGGGGGGTCACACCAGACACTGAAAGCAAAGGTTCACATACTTTTGCCACTCATAAATATGTAATATTCGATCATTTTCCTCAATAAATAAATGACCAAATATAATATTTTTGTCTCATTTGTTTAACTGGTTTCTCTTTATCTACTTTTAGGACTTGAGTGAAAATGTGATGATGTTTTAGGTCATATTTATGCAGAAATATAGAAAATTCGAAAGGGTTCACAAACTTTCAAGCACAACTGTAAATTGTCCCTAGTGTGTGCTTGGTGGGTGGGGGTGTGTGCCTTGCGTTGGGCTGTAGTTAGGATATAGTGGGTTGGATAATGGATGGATGGATGTATAAACAGTGTATACAATATACTGTATATGTTCTTAGTTTTTCCATGTATCACTTTATGTTTATGTGTTACTCATTTATTGCTTACTTACTATTTTTGTCTTATTCTGCTCATAATTGTCTCCATATCTTATTCTTTCTTAACCAATCCAACACCTCATAAAGGTTGAGTTCAAAGTAGGGGCAGTGATTTAAAGATCAATGGTGCACTTGTCAATGTCTTACAACCAATAGCAAGACTGTGGTTACAATGGATAAACCATCTATGTCAGAAAAGTCACCCCAAAGCCCCCCTGTTACACATATCCACCATACTGAACTTTATCAAACTGAATGTGATTCTTAAGATAACCATTTTGAAATATTATCGTTAATGTTGCCTTAACAAATTCAATAACTTTTGCTAGCCAGCACAATATTGCTTTATTTGTTTTTTTGGTTGTGTCCTGAACGTTTAAAGTGCACAGTATGGAGGATTTTTTTTCAAAAGAGACCCTGGGTGCTGTCTTTTTATTGGTGCTGCTATTCACTGCCAGTATTTTAGTGAGTTTTTTGCAGATGTGTATTCTCATCCCAAGTAGCCAGACTAATCCAACTCTAAACTAAAAGCTGTCTATCACATCGTTAATAGGCATCAGTGAGGTCATGGTCTAGTTACCTTACTTGGCTACCAAGTAGACCTAACATCCCTGAACATAAAATGCTTCTGAGCTTCCTGTATCCAGAGCTGTCTAGGAAGTATAATGCACAATTTGGATGTCACTGCTTACTTCCAAAACATTGCTGCGTTCCTTAATGCATTAGCAGTGAATATGAGTTTGTCTTCAAAGAATAAAGATGAACATATGTGAGCTGCCTATTTTCCAAACACACAGTGTCCTCCGCCTGCCTTTCCAAATCAGGGTAATTAGAAATCCACTTCCTGGACACCAGCACTTTGCTAAAGGCTTTCATAACTTAAATCATATATTATTTTCAAGGAAAGTGTTCAGCCTTTAGACATATACTGACTCAAAAATGATAAAGGGACAAATCTACACCTTACCCCATCCAGCACCGCTGACCCTGTAAGCTCCTGTATCTTCTGCCCAGTTGTGCTAGCAAGTATAAGAGCCATGCTGCTGCAGCATGTCTGTAGAAGACTTAGGAAATGTCTTTCGCAAATAGTAACATGTCATGGATGCACAATCCAGATTAGGGCCAAGAAATGCAGTCTACTGTTATCCCAGATGTGGGATTGCAGGAAGGAAGTTGCATTTTCCTTTTGTTTTGACTCCACTGCTAAGTCTGGTGCCCCATTAGCTTAAACATAAATTGAAACCTCCGGTGGCATACAATTTGTCACAATGAAACCTCTAAAAAGTCTGTCTGACCTCCACAAAAATAACCCAAGTGTATTGCATTGGCATGGAGTACACTCTGAGATCAGGAGTTGTAAATAAACATATTTTTGTAAACAGACATATTATGAATATTCAAGCTGTGCAAAGAAAGTTAAGATAAAAATTATAGACAATATGAGCCATTTAAGGATGTAGAATGTATTCAATGAATGACTCTTAGTCAGCTGCTTCTTCTAATTTTAAAAAAGAGTCTCCATGTTGTGAAGACCAGCCTCAACCACGAACAGACACCAAGACAGCTTCGACAAAAACACACTCTTTTATTGTTCTTCTTCCATCCATCCATTATCCAACCCGCTATATCCTAGCTACAGGGTCACGGGGGTCTGCAGGAGCCAATTCCAGCCAACACAGGGCGTAAGGCAGGAAACAAACCCCGGGCAGGGTGCCAGCCCACTGCAGGTTCTTCTTCCAATACAGCACAAATCACTCACAGTCCTTATTACTTTCTTCGCCTGCTGCCTGCACTCCTCTCTCGCAAAGCTCCGTCACACTACCTCCCAACTCCAGCTCCTTGAGTGGTGGCTGCAGACTCCTCTTGTAGCCCACCCAGAAGTGCTTCAGGTGGTAATTAGCCTAATTAGGCTGCACTTCCGGGTGTGGCTGTATCACAGCCCAGACAGGCTTGTTAAGTTGTTCAGCTCCTCCTGGCAGTGGCCATGGAGCCCAAAAGGCATGAGCTGCGGTGTTCCTCGATTGTGTCCCCAATACTGCCCATGGGGGCTGCCACCAAGTGTTCCGGGGAACATAATGAACCTCCCATGGCAGCTTTCCCGGATTCAGTGCCAAAGGAGCGTCCTGATCGGGCACAGGTCCCAGCCATCCACCACAATGTTTACTGTTTATGTTAAAGTGAATCAGGGTGGATGTTTTCTGTGAAAGGTGCTATAAAGAACCCTGGAGGAACAGACTTGGGGGGCAGAGACACCAGGGCCAGCTTGGTGGAACTTGTATAGACCACCATTGAGCAAAAGAACTGGCGATTTGCAATGGCGTATGCTGCACGGCATCATTGCTGTCGATTCTTATGTCTCACTGACTGATTCTTCTGGAGTCTTTCACTGTTTTCTTTTCTGTATTAGACTTCGACCTCTTTTAAATGAACTCTTAACTCTGTTTTTAGTGTTCTTAGCTTGCCTTTTAATGATTGTGTATTTATTGTGTATGGTTGTATCAGGAATAAGTGCAATCAGGATGAATATCAGTTTGGGAATTTCCTCATTGGATATACCAAGCTGGCCATTTATAAATCAAGAAGAGAGAAAGTCAAATCAGATACGCAATGTAACATCATGACGATATTTCAGGGACTTGTGAAAGCCAGAGTGTATTTAGAATATAAATTCTACAAAATGACCACAAAAGTGAATTCTTTTGTAAAAAGATGATATGTTCATGAGGCAATTTGTAAACTTATTTTTTCTTATTTGAAATGTGAATTGGGTATTGTTTTCTTTTTGGGGTTTTCCTTTGTTTTCTTTTCTTATGATAATGTAAATTATTTGTTGTTTATTAATTAATAAAGTTCAATTCATAACTCAAAACTTTCTTTCTTTCTTTTTTCTACATGCTCCTCTGTATTTATCCATGTGTTAGAACCCATAAAGAACACAGGCTGATGAATTTCTAAACTACAATGCATGAAGAATCCATCTTCTCCTTCTCATTTTGCTTATGTTTTCCCACTAATGCCATCATTTCAGTAGTCTGGTTTTGTTTACATCACACAGGTGCGGCATACAGTATATTGTAAATATGATACCATGACTTTGAGGAGATTATAAAGCAAACCAACACCCAAATGTATTACTAAACTTGAATGTATCCAATTAAAAGAAATTAAATTACCTCTAAATGTACTCTCTTACATGTCACAAGTACAGACACATTAGAAAAGGCCTTAGGAAAGAAGAAACACTATGAGCAACCATCTCTCGGCCCAACGCCCAGTAAGCCATTATGTCTTTAATAACTGACAAATTTATTTTATAGAAATAATTATTTTAATTGTTTTGATATTCCACCAAGAAATACATCATGTGAGGAGCTTATAATAAAACCTACACACCTGCTGATTCAATTTTCTTCTCAGTGCAGACAGACTTCTTCTATCAATATATAGAATTACAGACACAAACACACCGAGACATATTGATGAAGGTCGAAATGACACAACTTGCTTTCCCTGTCAAGCCTCTTAACACCAAACACTCCTTTGCTGCTGTCATTTGGTACACTTAATGTGCTGAGCAAAAATACAACATGGTTGGCACTTATGCCAAGGTCAAGTCCAACTTTTATAACAACAAGAAGCTCCCTTAATGTTTTGTTTGTCTTTGCTCTCTGAATGTGAAATAGGGTTTGAACTGCTGCTTACTAAGAAAGGTGACATAAAATAAAAAACAACCTAATGAACACCTCTTTGTGATTATACAGTTTCACAGTGAACATGATTAACCATAAAGCAATGTTTATTTTAAGAGTGAGAATTCTTCCGTGATGATGGACACAACTGGAATGAAAACAACCAAGGATCAGGGCCACTGTAATCAGTACATAATAAAAATCCACATTATGTTAATAAAATAACCCTCCGTAAGGACTAACACTGTCCTCAATAAGTATTTGTAATCTGTTTCTTTATATCAGCATCCTGATTTAGGGTGTTACTGAACAACCTTGGTACACCTGGAAAATGGCCTTTAATGATGATGATGATGGCTTGACAATGTGGCACTACACCTAAGTGACCATTTTGTGTGTAAATTCTCATCAGGCTTTTCTTTTATTACGTTACTTTTGCCACCATCCAGCACCTTCCCAATTTGCCAATAGTGGGTTTTGGATAAAGTAAATCAAAGTCAACTTTGAATTAACACTACAACTACTATTACTACATTTCTAATACATTTTAATTACATAATGCCTTATAGTGCCAATTCTAATATTCAAAGTGCTTAATTTTGCTCAAAATCTGCTTTCGGGTTTCTCAGCTGCCATGATATTACAGGTTAAAGGTGAGATTGTAGCTCATTAGGAACACTGAAGCATTGCTAGCAATATTAATCTAATCTGTGATCTGCCTGACATAATATAAATGGTCATTTTAAATACATCTGGTGTATTTTCATGGATTAAATATAAAGTACATTTAATGTGTACTTTATTGGCTATTAGCATTTTATTAATTGTTCATCTGTGTTTCAGCAGTGACCTTTTTCTGTGCTGTTACAAAACCTCTTTATTTTTCATTTTTGGCCCTCCATAGGAAGAAGCTCTATTCACAAGGTGACAGTACTGACGATTGTGAGACACCAGTCCATGCTTGGCCTAGTCAGTCCAGCCTGCAAACCGATGACGGGTGAGTGCAAAAAAGAAAAATACAGAATAATAGACAGTGGAGAGGGCACTACTGAAAGATAATAAAATCCTACTGAAAGTCACATGCCAGTTCTTGTTTAATTGGTAGAACCACACCTTTAAAAAACTGAAGCACTCTTGTTCTCTAATATGCAATTCTAGAAGAAGTATGTCTAGCCAATTAAGTATTTTTTCCAGAGAACTTAGGCCAAGAAGACTTAAAAAGAACATTTAGTAAGAGATCTTCAATGTGTCAGTTGCACTGAAAGATAAATGATTGTGTTTTCTAAAGTAGAAAGGTGATTTGAGTTTAACTAAGGAGTGGCTCCATTGCTCACACTCATGCCTTAAAGCTCCAGTAGATGAAAGATTGATATTCAGCCTGCTATACTTACTGTCTTTGTGGAGTTTGTATGGTATGTCTGTGTCCATTTGGACTTGTTGATGGTATGTTATCACTGTTAGTAATATTATGATGCTGTGAGAAAAGCTTTAGCTTATCATGTACTTGAATTATAGCAAAGATCATTTTCTATCACTGTACAAGTTAGATCCTCAAACAGAGTATAAATAGTATTCTGTAACTGAGAGTGAGCTCGGCTATAGAGACTGCTACTTCTCATCTTTCCTGGTCATCAGTAGCACCACTGAGGGCCGGACACACAAGCGACTTCTCCAGCTGAGCAACACTGATGGCTTCATTGCATTCTATATGCTGGCACATTTATACTCAGATAATTATAAGGATTGCTTTTGTAAATTACTTCATCTTGACAAAATTATGTTTGTTTGTTTACTATACATCATTCATTTTGGTAACTGCACAAAAAAAGCATTAAAATATGCTTTACTGGCTGTAGAATTGCCAGTTATAAAATATGGGTTACTTAATTTGTGTTATTTCCCTGTCTATAACCAATTAACACATCTACTAAAAATCGAATGTCCAATTATCCTAACCACTGAGTTAAAGAGGTAATGAGGTTTTAGATTTTTTTTGGTTTGCTTTACAATTGTAGATAAATAGAGAACCATTATCCATAATTTAATATTTACATGATTAAATAGCTTTCTGAGTGTAACATGCAAAATACTGAATGCTTTTGATTTGTAGGGACAAAGAACGACCACCATCTGTGACCAGCCAATCCAGTGCAATTGTTACTGAGCGCCTTCAGGAGCTTGTCAGACTGTTCAAGGATAGGACAGAAAAAGTGAAGGAAAAACTAATAGACCCCGAGTCCTCCTCAGAAGATGAAAGCCCCTCAGCATGTGAGTAGATGATATTATGTAGCTTCCATTTCGCATGCTGTCTTTTGGAAAGAAACGAAAAAGAATCAGAAATGACAGCCAGGTCATGTAGAAGTTCAAACAGTGCAACACTGCACCATCACAATGGCACATTTTATGTGATGAATTTTGTAATAATAGGAAAAGCGTCTAAGCAAATGCCATACTGCATATCACAAAAAGACCAACAAAACAATGTGTAGCTGTAACAGGTTGGACAGATTCTTCATGTGCACACCTGCCAAATTCCCCCAAGACATTAAATTTGGTGTAAAAATTCCTGTTTAAGGGGAATATTTTCCCTTTATTCTTGAAGCTGTGTCCTTCACATGAATCTCTTGCTACTATTTTGTAGCTCCAGCAAAGCCAGCCCCTTCTGCTCCTGCACCACCGACAGAGGAGCCAAAACCGGAGGAAGGAAAAATAGCACCAAAGGAGGAAGAACATTACTGTGAAATGATGTGCTGCAAGTTCAAGACCATGCCCTGGATGCGACGGGCGAAGAAATGGAGTTTCCCTGATAGCATTGACCCATTTACCAGTAAGTCATCAGTTTTTGTTTATACACTTTGTAACTTTTATCCTACAAGAATGATAACATTTTATTTTTATGGTATAATCACCTACAGTATACAGAAATAAAAGACGAAGGATTAAATTCGAATTTATCAATCTGAAAGTTGCAAAGCCTCAAGAGTTTTCAAGGGTGACAGCTATGACACCCTTTACCTACTTATATCCAGATGTTGTATATATCCTAAGTGATAGTATTCATATATAGAGCCAAGGTGGTGGAAAGAGGTCATTTAATACAAGACATAACAGAAATGTAGCTACGGCTGAAAATAACTGAAGTCCCAGATCACATTTGGTAATTCTATTTGTCAGTTTCGCATTAATCAGTTCCAAATTTTTCATCTTGCCCTCAGAGTATTACTCCAGGTTCACGTGACTTAACAGAGCTATCCCTTTCAATATGATAAACCTTCTAGGCAGAGCCATCACTTTGAATAATGCTGTCTGAGGAAAAGTGCATTTGTGCTGCCCATTACCCACCAACTCCCATATCCCCCCCCAACCACAAGCTTTATCCATATAAGGCATGAGATGATACTCTTAATTCACATATATTATTACCCATAAGTATACAGACTTCACAATATATTATATTTTCTAATTTTGGAAAAAATATAAAACCATTAAAGAAGATTAACTCTAAAACAACAAAAAGCAAAACAGACATTAAAACAATTCAGATTTTAATGTGGAAGTCATCCCATATGCTTCTCTAAACTCAGTCCTGCAAGTAAAGGCCATGGTGCAAACTTCACATTTTTAACAGACTTCAGTTGGGACTGACACCTAACATGGATTCCAGAAATTAGTAAAATTTTGCAAAATGGCATAATCAGAATATATACAATGTAATATGCATTCACACATAACATTGGAGGAGGATGAGGGTAAAAATGATAAGCTAATACATATACAAAATAATCCAGCAATAATAATAAAAACAATAATCCTCAAACTGGCATAGAAAAGGAGACAAAATATGGTAAAAGTAAAATTAAATAGGACTTTAAATGCTCTGCTAAACACTGATTTAATTCAAAGTATAAGCATCACTGAAATGGGCTTACATTAAAACTTGAATTAAAACTCCACAAACTCCATCCTCAGTTGTTCAGCACCATCAATGACTTGATGATTATACTCTTCAAATTCACTCCTTCTCCTGCCAAGCTTTTGCCAATTCTCGCAAAGGTAAGCTAAATGACCAACAGCTCCCAAACTACACAGGCAGGGTTGTGTTTCAGCATTTACAATACTAAAACAGACACTGTATGTGATACTAGAATTAACTATGAAATTGTCAAGATAAAGTTGGATTCTGGAGCATTTGTGGTTTCATAGTGCTCCACAATATTTATTGCATAAGGTCTTGCAAAGGATTTCTGTGCCAAGCTACATGGGCTGTGAACTTTTATTTTCCTGTCCTCCTCAGACCTCATTTATGTCCTGTGGCTGTTCTTTGTGACTTTGGCCTGGAATTGGAATGTGTGGTTGATCCCCGTAAGGTGCACTTACCCCTACCAGACCCCTGATAATATCTATATCTGGCTGGCTGTGGACTACTTGTGCGACTTCATCTACATCATTGATATGTTCCTCTTTCAGACACGTCTGCAGTTTGTGCGGAGCGGGGACATTATTGTGAGTATTTGTGACTTTAACTCTTTCTCTGTGGTTAACTTTCAAAAAGCAAAGGCAACAATGTGGTAGTCTCACTAAATATGCATTGCTGAGAGCATTACTGATTCAGCGTTCCTATTACTAAGCACCTCCATTAATTATCCATTACAAAGAGGTTTAAAATTAGCCAATCCCAAGCAGTGTGATTCAGAAAGTGTTATCTGAAACCAAAAAAGAGGACACTCCTTGACTGTGCATTCACAAGACGATAGAATCAAAAAGGCCTCTTTACCACATCAAAAAAGGAATACTTTTATGCTCTTTAAGCAAGACAGTGCTGTGGTTTATATGCAATAGATCTTAATTATTGGCATGCATCATCTTGTCTGGGATTTTCTTCTAGAAAATTATTCTAGTATTTTCCTTTCATGTACTGTACTATTTAGTGTTTGGACAGACAAGCAGATTATAATAAGAAGTTGAGTCAACATGCAACAGCATTCAGGTGATAGAAACTGAGTGAGTGAGTGTGCATGTTTGTGTGAATGAGCCCTGCAACGGATGAGCCCCCCTCCACTGTTTGTGTGAATGAGCCCTGCAACGGATGAGCCCCCCTCCACTGTTTCTTTCCCCTTTGCACATTGTAGTGCCAAAATAACCACAGACACCCTGCAACTCTCAAGAAGATAAGCAAGTGACAAAATGAATTGGTGACAGTACTGCATTAGCACAGTAAGGTATACAAACGTTTTAAGGCAAGGAAGACAGAATTTTCGATGTAATGTAGTTATAGTCACTAATCATGGTGTCAGAGAGTAGTGTTATATGGTATGTTCATTAAGAATTTGACTGTACTTTATATACATGATAGTATGAATCCTATGCGCCTGTGAAATGGATCTCCAAGCGCAGTCTTTTCAGGTGCCAATACCTTGTGAGGTGGTTATCAGAAAATAAACACAGTGTGACTGTAGCTACTTCATTACGTTGCTTGCACCAGTTGCACTCTTTTGTAAGATTTGTGTCCCTTTTCTGAGAAAAACTCAATAGTGCCAAAAATTTAAGTTAAGACCTTAGTAAAAATGATGTAAGGCCTTTATAAAAGTGCACCAGAGCAGGCCAGAATTTTTATTGGTCAATACAAATTAATCTCACACCAATCCAGCCAGCTCCTACAGTGCGGCCTAAGACTGCAGCCTACCAGGGCTAGAAATGGGGAAACTGACTTTAAACCGATCTATAATATCTATGATGTCACCCAAAGGAAAGGAAACCATAAAAAAAAGATTTGGCTCAAAGAGATAAACGGGCAAAGGAATCTTATAAATGAGTGTTTAATTAGAAAAAAAGGAAAATACAAAAAAAAAAGCTCAAAAGAGCAAAATGGAGTTGCCTAACAGGTTATCCACAGCAAACAAGTCCCAATACACAGTCTGAAATTGTGCCCAAAAAAAACCCCAGAAATTCCAAACAGAAAGCAATACTTTTAATGCACCTTAACAATTGTAATGTACCATCCCTAGACTTCCTCTGCTCTAACCTAAATAATCAGGAAAAGTGAGATTACGGTGGCCCTGCCCCTTGGGATACAACCCACAAGATACAAGAGAGATAATCTAACATAATATAAAATACAGAAACAGAATAGCTATACATTAACTAATTAAAGAAAACATAATCAAAGAACATTATTTTACATAAAACAAAATAAAAAAAACAGAAATAATGAAATATGAAAACAAATAATAAGAAAAACAATAAATATACCAAAAATAAACTTAAGCCAGGGAAGTAACACTGGCTGAACCTTAACAGTTGTAACTGTTGTAGTGCAAAATGAAGCTTCTTTACCTTGCAAATCAAAACTCAACTCAATTACCTTTTTTTCTTAGCCTACTATTCCTGTCATTCTCTAGTCATCTACCTCTGTGATGCTCTCCACATTCTCCAGACTAACATTTCAAGTTTAAATTCAAATTTAGTGCTATGTGTACAAAGTACAGTGAAGTTTTTACTTGCATATTTGACCAACAGTTCACCTCACTGTAGCACCATGACGTTCAAATTGGGACCTTAATGTGAAACCTCTGAATTAAACTAATTTTCTTATATAAAAATATACACACTGCTAATGAATTACATTAGCTCATTGTGAACACTGTTTGATTTCATCCCTTCCTTGAGTCATATACTTGATGTCAGGAGTAAAGATTTGGCCCCAGGTTATAATATACTCGTATATACTGTATCTTTAAAAATAAAATTATAATGTGAGGTCAAATGGTTCTTGAAAATGCTTAAATCACAATCAGATAAATTCAGCCACCCTACTTCATACTGTGTGCTGCTCCCAAATAGGAACTTCAGGGCAGAGTTTTCATATATGACAGCTAAGGAATAAGCAGTAACAACAACAACAACAACATTTATTTATATAGCACATTTTCATACAAAAAAATGTAACTCAAAGTGCTTTACAAAATGAAGAATAGAAAAATAAAAGACACAGTAAGAAAACAAAATAAGTCAACATTAATTAACATAGAATAAGTAAGGTCCGATGGCCAGGGTGGACAGAACAAACAAAAAAAAAACTCCAGACGGCTGGAGAAAAAAAATAAAATCTGTAGGGATTCCAGACCATGAGACCACCCAGTCCTCTCTGGGCAATCTACCTAACATAAATGAAACAGTCCTCTTTTTGGATTTAGGGTTCTCATGGAAGGACTTGATGATGATGGTCACGTAGACTTCTGGCTTTCAGTCCATCAATGTTGGAGCATCATGATGCTTTGAGTAGGTGGTGATGGCACAGGCCGTCACCACAAAGAAACCGGAAAAAGAAACAGAAGAGAGAGTAGGGGTCAGTACGGATTTTAGAGCCACTATGAATAGTTATTGTGATGAATTGAACATACAGAGTATCAGGATTAAGTTAAAGTGAAGTTATAAAAAGGCCATGTTAAAGTAATGTGTTTTCAGCAGTGTTTTAAAGTGCTCCACTGTATCAGCCCGGCGAATTCCTATTGGCAGGCTATTCCAGATTTTAGGTGCATAACAGCAGAAGGCCGCCTCACCACTTCTTTTAAGTTTAGCTTTTCGAATTTTAAGGAGACACTCATTTGAGGATCTAAGGTTACGATTTGGAATATAAGGTGTCAGACATTCCGATATATAAGATGGAGCGCAATTATTTAAGGCTTTATAAACCATAAGCAGAATTTTAAAGTCAATCCTGAATGACACAGGTAGCCAGTGTAGTACAGTACAGTATCCTTTGTTCAAATGGAAGCAGTCAATATTGCCCACTTTCTAGCCAGATTAAATTTAACATATCTAAATATTTCTTTACATTCACAGCCCTGGTGACTTATAGTTGCTCAAGCTACTCGTCATTTACTGGCCTAACGTAACCTTCAAAATACCTATAAATCATCAATTTCTAACCAATGTGATGCAGATTCCCTGCCAGAGCAATCATTAAAACCATAAGCCAGAAACAAAATGGATATATCTAATAATTTAATTTATTTCAAACCAAAAGAAGAGTTCAATTGAATACTAACATCAAATAAGTCTCTGGAACAGATACATGTATTTTTATGACTACCTTTCTGGCCAATTACATTTCATCCATCCATTTCCTGAATTTGCTCCTTCTACTAAAAAGTCTTTTCAGTTTGTTAAATCCTGTTTGCATTTTATAAATCTTTCTATATGTAATGTAAAGTTTACCAACTCACTCACTCATCAACAAAAACACTACTTCTTGTTTAATTAAAATGCTGAAATTTGGCAGGATGGTACATCTAGGTCAATAGGTATTTGCTAATAAATGTGGATATATTAATATTTAGGGTAAATTCCCCCACAGCAGAAAAACTAAATACCTCAAAATTAAAAAATTCCTCATGGATTTGATTGAAATTTGTTGAGGTTACAGAAAAAAACACAATTAGCCAAAACATGTTTTTTATTTTTGATGCATTTTCTCTTTGTCAAGATTATTAATATTAATATTTTGTTAACTGAAATACTCTCGACTGCTCTGAGAGAATTCTTTATGCAAATGAAGGATGCAGAATAGCACCACTAACTAATAGGCTGGATGGATGAGTGAAGATGGCGTGGTGTCCTGCACAGGAAAAAAGTGATGTGATCAGGTGAAATGTAAAGAGAAAGTTTGCCTCACCTCAAGGAGGATGCAGAGCACTGTTTTTTGCTGTTGACTAACGGCACTCTTAGATGCATACCGGCTCTCATCTTGGTTATCCGTTCAATTCCCTCGACCTCTAACCCTTGGCCATGGCATTGAAAAACGAACCTCCCCCGTGTCGCTGCAAACCCCAAGGGAGAAATGTTAGTTCTAGATATTTGCACTTGAATTTATAAAAGGGGAATCCACAGAAATGATGTCATGACACTCAAAGCTAATGGTTCACGCTCCACGCTCTTCACATTAATACATTAGTGCAACACATAGGGTACTGGCACTTATGTATATCTTCTTCAAGCACTGCATTGCATATACATTCATATCTGTAGACTTACACGGGGGACTACAACATGAAAAGCATGAAAAACATGAAAAGAAATACTGTACTTGAGGATGACACAAGTAAATGAAAATCATTAAGCTGTAATAATAATAATATATATTCAAATTTCACATTACTGTATTCCTACTAATTACCTGTATCAGTTCAAAAAAACACACTCCTCTAAAATTGTGTTTTGCAATGACCATTAACAAAATCCAAGTCACCAAGAAAAGAAGAAATTGATCTAATGCAGGAATGTTTCACTCATGTACAATAGTGTATTCTTAAGCTAAGCAGTGACCTAATAATAATATTATTATTACTTGTTATTTGACTGTTGTCTTTATCCAAGGTGACTTGCAATATTTTGAGACTGGGTACATTTCTTTTGCTTTCCCAATTGGTGCACTGGCAGGTGAAGTAACTTGCTCATGGTCTCAAAGTTTCGTTAGCAGGATTTGAACCCACAACCGCAGGGTTGTATAACACACTGCCTAACAATAATGTTAGCCATTGAGAGAAAAAAAAACTACAAATATTGCATACAGAAAAGCATGTAGTTAGTTACATAACAGTTCAAACATTTGATTAACTGATGGTATTATGACTAACACGCATTGTTATATGGAATTTCTCAGGCAAAGTCAGGTAACCCAACCTAGTTATAAAATAATTTCATAATTGCTTGCATGCAAATGGTGTACAAATTCTCCACCAATATAAATTTTATTTTGTTTCAGACTGATAAAAAAGAAATGAGAGACAATTATTTGAAATCCTTCAAATTCAAGGTAAGACCTGTTTTAATCCCAATAGTCTTCTGCAAAGTATTGCTATGGCGTTGCCTGTACTAGCCTTGATTGTAAATGGTATTATCACCAGATAACAAAACATGTAAGAGAAAAGGCTTCATTTAAATCAGTAACAAAAAACAATTTCTAGACTGCTTTACTATGGCCTTAAAAATATAACACCTGAAACTGTCAATGGGCACTGTTTGCCTGCTTCTCCTTTTACATTTTTATTTGTAATGTTCAAGGACTTGGCTACTACACCACCCTTCTTCCCACTATAGAACTTTTATACCTACCATCACTTAAGTGATGTCTACCCCTGGCAAGAAGCACCATTGTTGCCTCATTGTGTGGTCAATTATCGGTCAAGGGTGACCTTTAAACAGCACTCCCTAATTACACTTAAAGGTCTATGATCCACGGTGCATCCACATTCCAAGGTTCAGCTACGCATACTTTGTGTAACATTACCTAGTATGTGCCTGTTTGGGCCGTACACTAGGGAAGGGATGTCAAACTCCAGTCCTGGAAGGCTGCAGTGGCGGCAGGTTTTTGTTCTAACCATCTTCTTTATTAGTGAGCAGTTTTTGCTGCTAATTAACTTCTTTATCTTTAGTTTTAATTAACTTGCTCATGCCCCTTAGCTGTTTCTTCTTCCTTAATTAGCAGCCAAACAATAATGAGACACAAAACAAGCCACCACATGACCAGTTCACCTGTGCCCATCACACAATATCTGAAAATAAAGGAAGGTGATGGTCTCTGTAAAGTTGATCTCTCAGGTCACCAAAACATTTTGACCAGTTTTGGAAATGTCTGTTGTGGCAGAATGAGAGCAGCAACAGGCCACTGAATTAAATAACAGGTTTAATTAACAACAAGAATAAGCTTGTCATTAAGAAACTGGTCAGAGTGAAATTAGTTGGAGTTTGAAGCCCCAATTTAGCTGGTCATCTGTTGGCTCATTTTACATCTCATTTCTGTTTGGCTGTCATTTAATGAAAAAAAATAATTCAAAGGACTGAATCCTTAGAAACAGGGCTACTAAAATGAAGAGAAAAGAAAGTAATTAGCAGTGAAAACTGGTCACTGATTAGGAAAAGGGTTAAAATGAAAACCCCCTCCTTGGAGTTTGACACCCCTGCACTAGGGGACACATGAGAAACATCATTACTTCTGTAGGCATTGGCACTTTTTTCATACTCACTTGGAAAGGTACCACATGACAGAGCTGGGAAGTTACAAAGTATTTATGTGCTATTTATTTTTTAATTTTATGTTTTTCATTTGTAGTTTTGAAAATAATATACGATTGGTTATGTCCTTTTCAACAAATTCAGTGAAAGAGAAGGTTTTGCCTTACTCTTTTGTTATTGTAAGCAAACACTCTTCTGTATTACAGATGGATATGCTTTCACTCATTCCTCTGGACTTCCTATATTTTAAGGTTGGAGTGAATTCTCTTCTACGACTGCCACGTCTGTTAAAGGTGAGCTTATCCTTCAACTGCTAATAATTATCAGTTATTATTATTTTATAGAGGTAATGTATAAGCGCATTTCACTAATGTTGAATGATGGATAGGACAGCAGCAGTGATCCTATATTTGATATTATTCACATACCCTAGGTGCTTGGAGCCCTTCTATAACTGTCTTGTCCAAATGTTTCCAGCTCTTTTAATCATTGTCTCTGCCTCGTGTTTTAAAAATAATAAGTCTAGCCTTTGTAATTAATTCAACCATAAACTGAAAATGTAGTTCAATACAGAACAATGTAAAGTGCTGCAACACAGACAAAAGGAGTTGTTATGTCTAATATGAGATAATGTAGAGGGAAAAGGTTACAGAAGACCATGAGAAAACTAACCAATACGGCTGCTAAAAGAATGTATATTCAAACTTTCATCAAACCAAAACACTAACTACTGTAAAAATGAAAGTCTTTTCACCAGAAACAACAAATATAAACCAAAACATATATTGTAACTGCTACCCACAACAGCTATGAGAATACTTTGTTTATATCTGCAGACTCAAAGTACCAGGAAATGCATGATGCTGCCCTTTTATCCCGTTAGGACAATGACATTAATACCATGCACTTCTGGGTAATGTTGCATGACATCTCTGTGGCAGCCGTTAATCAAAATGGCAATGAACATGACAAAAGAGGGTGTTGAGAATGAAAATGAAATTTAAAAACTGTCTAAAAACAAAAATTATAGCCAAAAATAATGTCAGAATTTAATTCTGCAACCCAAAAAACTATACAGTATTTGGACACAAAATATTACAGAATGTAAATGAAAAATATTCAAAAAATGAATAATGACCACAGATTGAAAGGCATGTCCCAGTCTGACAGGTTTAGTTTTAAAGGATGAATGGAGACCTAATCCAGAGCATCAATATTGTCAAAGGCAGTGATAAACTTGATCTAGTAGCATTATTTCATTTAGTGAATCACATATTTTAGGACACCAGTGAAAATGAAAGGGAAGAGCATCTAAGAAAGAAGCCCTGAAGCACCTCTACCTACAAAGAGCTATGGGAAATGAGAAAAATGTCCAGGTCATATAGTTGTAGCAGAAACCTTTTAAAAGGACAAGAGGTTGGGGCAAGCTGGGCATCAGCTAACCAAATGAGCATGATGTACTGAGTGGTCTCCTCTTCTCTCTTAAATAAAGCCTATTGATATTAAAGGTCACTGCACTATTAGAAGTATATAATGTGCACAGCTTTGCTGTATAGAATACATGTACAAATTATAGTTAAAATAATGTAAGAAAGAAAAAGTCTCAATGTCTTAATATCTTCAAGACAAAATATAAATGAATGTAATAAATATGAATTAATACATAACAGAAAATAGAAGACAATATCTAACCATCCTTACATTTTCCTATCTGGCTCATCCAGGGCAGAGTTGCAAGGAAGCTGGAGCCTATCCCAGCAAGCACTGGGAGCAAGGCAGGAACAACCCTCAACACAGTGCCAGTCTATTGTTGGGTAAATACTCATATACTCACACACAAACACTCTCTAGGGCTACTTTAACATCATCAGCTAACCTAAATTGTACGTCTTAGGGAGAAAACTGAACCACCCAAAGGAAATCCAAGTGGACACATGGAGAACATGCAGACTCCATGCTATGAGCACCTAGGACATGAATCCCAGTCACTTTGTTATGAGGTAGCAGTGCTAACACTGTGCCACCATGTTGCCTGGAGTAAATATCAAAAGTGGAAACTTCTTAATTTACCAATAATAAGATTTCTGTGACACTAAAGAAATCAGGTTGTTATACTTTAAAAGTCATTTTCAGATCTTTGTAATCTTGTGATCTGAAAATGAATGATAATAAATGAATAATGCATTTAAAACCCCAGTTAATGTTGCTTACGACTTTTTGGTTTATATACTGTATATATGCATCCTAATCGGTGACTCATGTCTAGTGTTCCTGAAGTGAAGAAATTTAATAAAAACACTTGGCTGCCTGAGGACTTTTACTTTGTAGGTTCATTACTTAGCACGTTTTCATAAACATACAGAAAAAACATTTTTATTTCTCATTTTTTATATTGCAAATTTCTTATTTACAGGCTTTGAGCACAGTTCCCATCTGCAAATATTTAAAAAAACACAAAGTGCCACTTGATAATAATACTTTATGTCATGCAATTTAGTGCTCCTTTGAACAAACCTCAATTTGCTTTATTACCACACTTTAAAAAGACTAAATGCAGTTTCATTTGGTATGTGGTTAAAGGGCGGCAACCTTACAAAAACAACAACAGACTACACAGTGGGTGATCCAGTCTTTGGCTGGGAGAGTTCATTGTCAAGTTTGCCTGTTATTTTTAATTTAGTTTGCATTACCTCCAGAGACTACTGCTTGGCTGACCGGTCACTATGACTGGGCCAGTGTCAGCGTGGTGTGTGTGAAGATACAGTCTGTGATGAACTGGTATCCTGAAAATGAATGGTTTCTGCACTGAGCCTGTTTATGTCAGAACAGACTCCACATCTGGCTGCCTATAGGCCTTACCAAGTGAAAACAGATTTCCAAAATCAGTGGGTAGTGGTTTAGGTGGATACTTCCATCCTTAGCTAGATTCAGTCATTAATATTTAGGATTCTAGATACTCATAGTAAGTATCAAGTTAAATTCACATTACCTTTTAGAAGGTCCTAATATAGCTTTTGATGTTTCTAAGGATGTAACTGGCACTTTGACAAATATTTATGGTGTGAGGCTTCAGTGTTTTCATATTCGCAAAAGTCTTTACGTCTTTAAACATTAGTTATCATTTAATTAAAAACAATGAAGGAGATGATTACTGTTACTAAAGCATAATGGTTGAAATTGTTTTTCCTTCTGATTATGCCTTATAAATCATATTTTTCTCCACAGTACATGTCTTTCTTTGAGTTTAATGATCGTCTGGAGGCAATTCTGAGCAAAGCTTACATCTACAGGTAAATGTAAAGGTTTGCTATTTTTTCATTCCCAAGAAAAGGCTAAATACTCTTTGCACTTCTGCCTTTTTACATTGATGTTGTAACTATGCAGTGTCAGACTAAATTAATTTAAAGAAAATAGTTGAACATCTGCTTACTGACTGCATTGAAAGAAGTACAGAATGTGGCACAGAGGGTAAAGAATTCAAGTGGAATGCACCAGACTACGGGAATAGCCTCCATCCTACTAAATTAGTTTATAACAGCACCATTAACATAATTCATCAGTGGTTCAAATGTGTGTACACAGTATATGAACTCTACTGCTCCTCTTGAAAGTGTTCCTCCTGCCTTCCCATGATGCTTTTTCTACTCTTTTTTGTGACTCCAAGCCCAAATAACACTTTTAGCTAGGAATTAACTTGTAAAAAGTCCGTTCTTAACTCTGATCTGTATGGCAAACAGATGGATACCTCAAGCTCGCCCTGTACCTCAGACCATTACCAATTGTCTCATAAGTTTTGACCTCAGATGCTGCTACTATTGTGTATTTGGCAGACACAAATGCACAAGATGACAAATTATTAGTTATTTTAAATGCATTATGTATATTTTGTACAACTGGAACAGAAGAATACACTGTGAACTGCAAAGACCATAGACATTACATGACTGTCTGTTAAATCTACTACAGTATGTCACTGGCCTATTAAATGAAATATTTTCAGCTTATCTCTAATAGAGCACTAGAAAAATGGCACACTATTAAAATAAATTTTATATGCTACCTAGCCATTTAAATGTGCACCCTGCAATTATTCCCACACTCCTCTATCAAAAAAAACAACAATTGGCCATTTTGGGGCTCTAATTTGTATACCTATTTATGTAATTTATTTGCATTTTTGTCAACATTTTGCCATTTTGTGCCCTTGTCATTCTATGAGCCCACTGTTTTCTGTTTCTGATTACTGTGAGGCTGCATGGTTGGTAGGCAGGTAAATCACGTGCCAAGTGGCCTGTGACATATGTAATATAAAAGATGTTGGTACTCCAAATGAGTTCTCTAAACTTTAAAATTAAAAGGCAGGACTTTAAATAAAATTAAACATTTTGTTAAGAAAAGTATAATAGGGATTTTGAACTTTTCGAACATCATTCTTTGGCTTTTGGTTTTCTTTTGGGCTTTAGTCTTTTGGCTCAACATTTATTTGGATTGGGCCCTGGCTGCAACTGGAAATTCTTCTGAATAATCCTTTATGCTAGGTACTATCTCTGCTACTGGTAAATAAAACAAAATCACAACAGGTATCTTTGCTACATCACTGCTGGACAGGAATTCTACACAAACAAGTATTTCTTGACAGTGGGCAATGAAAAGCTAAATTGGTAAAAACATCCCTGAGCCCTGTAAATGCAGTGTCATTCCTACTGTCCCAAGTTACCATGGACCCCGTGTACCTACTTCTGGAGTCCCAGGGAGGTATATTCACTAGCAGTTTACCATATCCAATGCCACATATTAAGGGTGTCCTTCCCTTTGGATAGAATGGCTTGCTATTAGCCCCTTTCTATGGCAGAACTTAAAAAGTGAAGTGTGAGTGCAGTTCTTGCATTTGCATTGTATTTCCATTGGGGGTAAATTTCGCTGCTATACTTATACTGTATATGTGCTTCTCACATATCAACAAAGAAATGTAGGTTTTCATTTTTCACATTGTTTTGCATGTGTTCTAGACTGCTGTGGACGTTTTATCTTTTAATTCTTTCACACTTGATTCGTATTGTGAGATATTAGAAACCAAAACATTTTTTCATTTAATTTACAACCAAAGCAAGATATCCCAAAAGTTTAATTAAGTGTAACTACAGAAAATGATAACATAACAAAACATTTAACTGTGCTTTAAATTGAAACCAAAGTTAAAAGTAGAAAATATGACCCCCTCTACAAATAATGTGGCATTTCAAGTTTAAATAAGTGTAAAATCTGAACAGATATCAAATGACGTTTTAGCCATTTAATTAAATATGTTGATTTTTAAAGAAGGACTTATAAAATTCTTAACTGTGTATACAGTCTGAAATTGGGCCACACAGAAAATTATGTACAAGTTATGGCTCTCAATGGTCATTGCCACAGGTATATAAACAAATGTGAGGCCCTGGTCACATCTGGTCTACGGTGTGTTTATCTTTGGCCTGCTGTGTACCACAAAAATCATTTAACTGAAACTTTTGTCCATAACATGAAGTAGGAATTGGGATCTGCACCTTAGTGTTGAACAAATTAAATAAAAAATGCAATACATCTGCAAAGTAAATGTCTTTACTTTCACATGTTTCATTCTTAATATGAATAGATGCAATACAACTATTGAAAACTAATAAAATCAGTTTTTTCTTATGTTACACTCTTCTCCAACTTAAGGCTTAGAAAGCTTACATTTCTCAAACCCACTTATTTCATTCATTGCAGAATCACCAGAGCCTTGTTTTTGTAGTATCTTTTGATGCAGTGCTTTTCACTTTTGATGTCAAAAGCTCTCAGCTACTCAGGTATCTCATTTTATAGCTAGAGAGAGAAGTGTTGTTAAGATATTACAGGAAACAGATGCCAAAGCAGGATCCCAAAAGAAAAAGGCAAATGGGAAAGGATTTAGCTGGTTCTGCAATTTTATTTTAGATGAACTAACAGACATCTTTGCAGTATTGTGAAGTAGTGAGTCTTCAGCCTGGATTTAAAGAGTGAATCCAATGTGAAATACCTTAAGCCAACAGTGGATGTTTCAAATGTCTGGGACACTCTTTCTAAAATCTATGCATCTTACAGCAGTTATATTTATCCTCAGAATTGTAAGAAGATTTACTCTTTGTAATTGCAATTTATAGATGATTAAGTTGGGAAAGGTAAAGGGAGCAATGGCAAATGTAATAAATTTGAAAATGACTTCAGATTAAATTTTAGCTGATGAAGTATGTTAGTAGTAGGGGTGATATGGTCATATTGCTTAGTTCTAAAAACAATTCACCATTTTGAATTTGGATGGAAATAGAAGGATTTGGGCAATCTGTCAGAATAGTACTGCAGTAGTCAGATATACTCAAAATAAATGCATGAATTAACATTTTTTTTTAATTTGCTATTGGAAAAATTCACTATCTGGTGCCAATATTCAATTACAGATCAAATGATAAGTCCCGTTACATCAGTTTTCCACAAGTAGAAACAAGGCCATATATTAAAAAAAAAGGTTAGTTTTAGTTCCTAAACTTAAACTAAACTTTAATTATTTCTATTTATAGCATGAATTTCTTCGAATATTCGACCATTTGCAAACACTTTAATTCTGCTAGTGTTTGGGTATTCAGCACATCTTAGTAGATTGGCTCCCATTCAATTACTTTTTCCATGTTAAGACATATTGGCTCCAGCAGACCCCCGTGACCCTGTAGTTAGGATATAGCGGGTTGGGTAATGGATGGATGGATGGATGTTAACCCTGAACCCAAATGATGCCCTGAACGACCAAAGTAATTTTGTATTATCAAACCATGTCAGAAATTGAAGCAAAAACTAAAGAATGTATATAAGAGATGTAAACAATAATGCCTAAGCCCTCTAAACTTCCTAAATACCTGTTTTATACCATTTATAAGGGTAACACATCTAATATTGCCAATTTCATCTTCATAAAAGGCAAAACCTGGCTCAGCTTAACTCATATACACTGCAACAAGTTTGCATAAGCTATACATATTACTCAAGTAATCATTGTAGACACGATCTGACAGCACACACCATATTCTAATATGTCTGAAAAGCAGTCAGCTGGTCTTAATGGAAACCTTTGTTCCTGTGTCTCAGCCTGCCTGCCAAGTAAGCCTAAAAGAAAACAAGCTAAAAAGGTTAAAAGGTAAAAATAAAGATAAAGCAATTGTTATGATTTGTAGCTCCAGATAAGCTAAAGAAAAATAGAAGTCAGTCAGTCAGTCATTGTCCAACCCGCTATATCTTAACACAGGGTCACGGGGGTCTGCTGGAGCCAATCCCAGCCAACACAGGGCGCAAGGCAGGAAGAAATCCCGGGTAGGGCGCCAGCCCACTGTAGGACATACATACACACACCCACACAACAAGCACACACTAGGGACAATTTAGGATCGCCATGCACCTAACCTGCATGTCTTTGGACGGTGGGAGGAAACAAAAAATAGAAGTGATTGTCATAAATAATGTTATTTAAAAACTGAACATGAGTTAATGCAATTTGGTGTATCCATAAGTGTGAAAAAGGTGACATACACACAAAAAAACAACAGCACAAGCAGCCATTTTCTTTGACAGGTTTTCCCTGATCAGTAAGTTCCACATTGTCTATTACAGCAGCCAGACCTGTAAAGTAAGGCATCAATCTTGGGTGAGTTTGCAGACCACTACAGCATATATTCACCTACACCCACGGTTGCTCAGTTCAAAGTCCTCAATCAACCACAAACAGTAGGAAAAGGGAAACAAGGTAGCAATCAAGCAGAAAACTAATGTCTGATGACCATGTCATGTGAGGAGCTCAAAATAGCCATTACCATTCAGACTGAGAAATTAGTACTTGCAGCATTCTTTGTAATTATTTAAAACGGCTGGTGGGGCTTCTTCCTCAGGCCATGAGGCTGCACAATTATAATGCAAAATGAACCAGGAGCTGGAACTCCATTTTCAAGCATAGCATTAAACCCGGATCTTTTGGGACTTAACAGACAGAAGCCTTTCATAAGGATTCAGCTTTACTCCCCAATGCTACACATAATGTTTATTTATGTACCCAGCGAGGCATTTCCATAAGATATACTTCTCTTACTTCCCTGATCTTTCAGATTCATAGATTCATGTTTTTGTCAATTATACATAGTATAATCAGATGCTTTCTTTCATATCTGCAACAGACAAGTGTCAGTATTACAATACCAACAGCAGACATTGAGAACAACCCCACACATGTAAAGCAATATCAAATGATACACAAAGAAGTATCTAAAAATGTGAAGTTTGTTCATGTAATTGTTAATCTGATTATGGTATTAATAAGCAACTTAAATTTCTGATCCTAGTATTAATGGTCCTGCACTGTTAGCAAGAACTGAGGATGGAGAAAAATGACTGTGCAGTATGGTTGTGGTCTTTAATAGTACTGCTTGACTTTCTAAAAGAATTGTGTGCAAATAGTATTTTGAGCTGATGCCCACTGGAGTGTTTTGCAGGCCTCAGCTGAGTTGAATACCAGGATAATACACAGTTTCCAAGGACAGACCCCACTGAACATGTGTAGAAGCTGGTTAGCACAGACAATCAGGCATTCCTAATATATATATTGTAACAAGAAAACCCCAGAGACATTGGGAAGGTTTGGGGCAGCCATCCATATAATATTTCCCGGCTGCAAAATCTGTCCAAATACAAAGACATGTTCACACAATCAAGTCCAAAACAAAACTGAGTATCATCTTAAGATGGCGGCTTTTAAATCCTCGCAGGAGAAGTGTTGTCATCAGGGCTGGAACCGGAATCGACTTTGTTGGCTGCCCCAGAACAGGGCGGGGTTTCCTGAGAATGGTCTGCAAGGAATTGAAAGTGGAAATTAGCGCACTTCGCCACCCCCTGGTCCGGTGTGGAACTACATTTATTCAGGCCCTTTAGTTGTCCCCTAAACACGCGAGTGTGACAATATATAAGGAGGTTAAAGCATTGGTGGGCCTACTTAATGTTAGCAAAGTTGTGTTGTGTCCATTTCAGGTTTCAGTGGTGGTTAAGAACTCTAAAGTCCAGGTGCACAAGGTGGCACTAAGTCTCAAGGCAAAAACAATGTCAATTTATTTATATAGCACATTTAAAACAACATAGGAATGCTTTGGCCAAAGTGCTTTACAATAATAGAATAAAAAGAAAACATACAAATAACATAAATAACACTGGTGCTCATCCTTAATGGTTCTGTACAACAGTGTGAAATGCTGAACTGTAGCCTATAAACAGTTGTCCAGTTTAGTAGTGTTTATTGTCCAGTTGTGGCAGGATGATAAGAATTGCCAGGGTATATAGCATTCTCTGTAGGTCAATTGTGATAATAAGTAAGGGTGAAAAGACCAATGTTCCACAAAGCACTTGTAACTGGCAAAAACTGATTTTTTTCATAATATTTAGACATAGTGAACCAAAATACTTCACACATGAAACATTCATACTGTTTTATGACTCTTCTAATTTCAATAAAAATCATTGCCAAATTGACTTGCTATTTAATTAGAATATCAAACAAATTCCATGACTCTCAATTTCAACACCTGAGTTGATTGAAGCTAACTTACCAAACCTTTCTAAGTTTATTCCAAGCTGACCCATTCTTGCTTATACTGTATATTATTTTTTTCCTTGCAGAGTCATCAGAACAACAACCTACCTCCTGTACTCTTTACACTGCAATTCCTGTCTCTACTACTGGGCATCTGACTATGAAGGGATCGGATCAACCCGTTGGACATATACTGGACGTGGGAACAGGTTTTCATATTCAGTACTTTTTTCGTGAATCTGCTGTATGTTTTTTTCCAAATACATTCAAGAAATACATACTGTATGCGCTGGCTATGTAATTGACCTTTTTCTCATTGTAGATCAGAAAGGATCAGTTGTTTCCAACAAAGGTTATAAAACCCACCCTTTCTACCTCAAAGCAACTGTTACCTCCAGGTGGTAGACCTGTACAAGTGCATTTGCATAAAAACAAATTTGATTATGGTTCCCTCTGATCGGTGCATTGTATACGTCTTTGTTTCATAAACTATGGGTTCCCCACACTTGTTCCTGGGGTACTAAAGTTGTTGCTGGTTTTTGTTCCATCCATTCATCCTTCCATTTTCGAACCCATTTAATTTAATTTAGGACTGTGCAGTCTGGAACACTGGATGCAAAGAACCAACATTACATGGAGCGGAACTTAATGTTCACACATATACCAACCCTTACTCACAGTAGCGTAATTTAGAGGTACCTAACATTCAAATCTTTGGAATGTTGAAGTTAAAATGGAGCACTCAGAGAAGATCCTGAAGAAAATTGTGTTCTAAATTGCTTTAATAAAATGCCAAATTCTGCCTGTAACTGTTGTCATGATCTAACTTTTGCTTTTCATTTTCTTTAAACTGTTATTTGGTCTCTAAAAATGCTTTATACAAAGAATCCAATGGGTACATTTATTTTTTGTTTTAGCAAACTTTAATGTTATGCCATGATGCTATTTAGTTTGTGAATGGGCACCTCCATTTTGAGACACCTTGTATCTTTTGTTGCTAGCAGTTGCTTGGCAGGGTGACTCAGAGTGTGTGAGACATGACATCATTACCACAATGAATTAAAGGTCAGCATACACTTCTGGGTTGTTTGAGTTTGTGGATATAACCTAAATAACCTAGTATATTTTCTGTGTTTTTTTAATTGATCTCTGGTTATGAACTTACTTTTGCCCTTTGATTGTGAACCTTGGCTAACATTTCGGCTCAGTTATGTGTACTATCCTAGTTTCAACTCATTTGTTACATCCCTTAATTATTTCTTTTTCATGTTTAGGGCTTTGCAATTCCTTGCAGTCAACACACCTGGACCCATTTTATAAATTATTGTGTTGTTTCATTAAAGTTATCTTGTCATCTTGGAACATACTTTATACCTCGTATGGTTCACAGGATTGGTCTTCTAGTGTATGTGAAGCCACCCAAGAAAACAAAAATCTCATAAATGGTATAAAGTGCATAATGCATGTTTAAAGTAGATTTGAAATGCGAGTTTCTTATCTGTTGCAGCAACATCAATGCTAAGAAATAACAGAATCATAAGACAGATGGTCAATAAAAAGGGAAATAGGTTTATTTCTAAAAGGCAGAGTTGTAGTAAAAAAAAAAAACAAAACTCGGGTATAAAGGCATAAGGGGAAAATGAGAATAAAAATGTTAGTCAGGGCAGATTCTCAAATAGGCAAAGATTAAATAATCTAAGAGATAAGAAACAAGTATACTGTACAGTATATCAAAGCTTTCACAAAAAAAGGTGCTCACCAAAGGCTAAGTGCACAATGACTGGGCATGAGTTTAAACTGTTTAAATATGAGCTTATTAAATGAATGGTTAATAAGTAACTTCACCAGGCAACTCAGTCACTGTATATCAGCTCAGCTCAGCTACAGGCAGGAATGTAGAAGGAAGAGCCATGGGCAGTGAAATGGTTTGAAAGATGAGAGGGGTTGAAGGAGATACGTCACATTTTTAACACCATGTTCCGCATTAAATGTTCCAAAGTAAAAATACCCCATTTCGGTGTTTACGATCATTCATATGAACAGATCTGTTTTCTGTAGGCCACTTTTTTTCATTTTATTTTCTAATTATTTCCAAAATGCCTGTTGTAAAAGCAGCTACTTAATGATGAGCACACTGGTGCAAATGGGACTGAATCAGAAGGTTCTGTCTAGGTTACATTGCCATTTGCACCATCAGTGACAACTGTATACTGTATTGTCATTTTCAAAGGAGGCTAATTGGAATCAGTTAAGGAAATTAATGGAGTGAAGATAACTGTATAACTTTGTAAGTCTACTTAGGCTACTAGGACAATAGGAGTTTATTATAAAAATGAATATTACACAAAGATTTGTTTCTTACTCAGAAGAATGGGAATAGTAACGAAGCAATGATTTATGCAAAGAAATGTCCCAAAATCAAGAACTGATCTCTGAATAAGTGATAGACTTTCAGATGCCTTTTGTGGTATGTGTGCTTTTGCTATTAGAAATGGTATGCACATCAGTTTGAGTGTTCAATGCAATCAATATGTTTGTGAGCTTATTTCAAGTGATACTGGACTGCTGGTTTCCTCTGCATCAGGTATGTCCTGGATTAAAACTACGAGTCTGGATTTCAGAACAACTGAGAAAGTGTTCTAATTTTGCAGCTTGGGAGTGCCCTGTACTTTACCATCAATAATAATGGTGAGGATGTTTCTCAAATGCTGGGGTGCATATACTCAATTGCTAATAAAACTGAATCTTAAATGAACTCTTGTAGTAAAAGCGTTCTCACTTTTTGTGGTCATTGCTGCAATGTTGTAGTTAAGATTGTGTTCCTGTAAAATAATTTCTTTCTTTCTTGTCTAATAATTTGGGTGAAGGGAAAGGCTGGGGGTTGCATTTGCATTGTGCTGTGACTAGCTTAGAGAGCTTGGTATCCACAGAGAAAATCTGTGTGAAAATATTAACTAGGGGATGACCCAGATATTAATGAGAGATGTGGTCATAAAAAACTAGAATCAAAACCAAAATTAATTCTAAATATCTTTAGGCAAAAAAGGTCAAAATCCAAACCAGAATTTCTTAGAGGTAGCCAACGTTTAACAAGAGAGCAACTGTGAAAAACTTTGATATCCCAAAGTTTGGAAACCAGTCTATGGGGGGGATGTGGTCACCATCTTAAATTATGATTGTATGATGACAACACATGTTGTAATGCTGGCAGTCAAACAGATAGCAACAGGCATTTCAGTCATAAACAAAATTGACATAATGATAAAAATAACCAAATAAAAAAACAATATTAATCCATACACAAATGAGCTAAAATGAATTCCAGCATGCTAAAAAATGATCATAATAGGTTGCTGTTATGATTGGTGTTTTTCATAACATTTTTATATGATTTACTTAAGTGTATTAAGCAAAATATGCATCTATTTAATTTTTACCTTGCTTTTATCCAGATTGGCTCCTAAATAACTTAAATAACTTTATCCTTCTGCCACAATGCCATTTTGAGATGTTAAGCATTATCAGTTGCCATGGCAAACTAACTGGAATGCTCCAAGAATATGTGATATCATCAGAATGGTAATATAAAGGTCGTCCCATGCATCTTCAGGGTATCCAAGATTAGGATAAAATCAGCGTTAGTGTATGATTCTTGCATTAAAACATCTCCTGGTGAACAAACTTAGTTTTGGTTTTAAGGTCTTTGATTTTTGATTAGTGTTTTGAACTTGACAACAGTTCAGTTAGATTTTGATAAATTTTGCAGACTTTGGCTCGACTTTTTACGTATGTCTCATTTCCTAATCCTTTTCATTAAAACATCCTCACTGTCTCCGAGTCAATACAGTTGCTTCTAATGACATTGCCCCAAAGCGCAATGTGAAAATGTTCCTTCTTAGCTAGACATTCTGAGTTGCAACATTCTCAGTCTGAGAAGAAGATTTCACTCAGAGCAACCTTGCAGGGTCCATACATGACAAAAGCAACAGACACTCTAGATAATGAGGGTGTTAACGCAGAATTAGCTATGTTTTCATCCTATGGTCCCACCTCTGGACAACTGATTGGACAGATCTTCATAGTTTTAAATACAATTGATGTTATTGATGATTAAATGCATTGTATTGATTTACTTATTGTAAATAGGTGCTGAATGCCATAATATTTACATACACTACTTTGCTGAGAAATTAGTCACGTTGAAAATAAAGACTTTTGTAGGAATACAGTGAGTCACCTAAATTGGGTCTAAAATAAAGGAACTGTTCTGAGAAATATGGAATTCCAGGCCACCCTAATTTTAATTCATTAGATTTTCCGTTTCATTCCTCACCTAATAGTACAAAAATATTGCAGGTCGAACTGATATACTACTTCAAGGTAGCCACATTTTCTTGCTTGTCAGGCATTCTGCCTTTCCTTTTACCTCAGTAAAAACACATTTTATTTAAACCAGTGCTTTTTATACTGGCTTCTTCTTTTATTTTCCATTTCTGTACTCAAGTACCTTGTCAGATAAATTTCAGTTTAGATAGATAGAGCCCAATAAACAGCAAAACAACAGGAAAAAAAGCTAACTAATTTGGCTAAACATAAAGGAGTCCACTTCTGAATAATTATTATCTTCTGAATAATTTGTTGGCTTAAAGTATTCAGTGTTATTGTGTCAGAGAGAGGATGTATAGCTTAGTTCATAATGACTGTCGGTTTAGCTTTCTTTTTCTCCATTCCTACTACTTCCAAGGGGTCCAGAGTGCCTCCAATAAGTGATTTTAATTAATTTGGTGGTCCTCTCCTGAACTGATTTTGCCAGGTCAGGGCACAACAGAGTAGAAAATCACACTGTCCATCACAGAATTATAGAAATGTGAAGGATGTCATTACACACAGTAATGGAGTACAGTCACCTAAGAAAAAACAGCCTGCTCTGCCCTTTCTTATGTAGTTCCTCTGTATTATGAGGCCAGTCCACCCTTTCATCAACTCCCATGTGGGCCCCCATGTTCTTGCAGAATGGCACCATTTCTACATCTACTCTCTGAATAGTGACCAGACATAGAGGCTGTTTGGTGCAGCAAAAAAAAAAACAGTTCATTGTTTTTGCTGATATTAAGTTTCAGACAATTCATTCTGCAGCAGGAAATAAAAGCTGTTCACCTGACTCCTATACTCTTTTTCACACCCTGGTCAATAAACCCCATTAATGCACAAAAATCAGAGAGTGTCTGCAAGTGACATAACATGGTGTTGTATTCATAGTCCGAGGTTGAAGAGAAAAGAAGGTGGAACTGTTTCTTGTGATGCTCTAGTGCTGCTCACATCTACTGTTCATCAGTACTTGAGTCTTACAAACTGTGGTCTGTGACAATTAGTTGTTGCCCAATACCTAATGTAAGTGAGAATGTGAAGTATAATGATAAGAAATCAGCAGAAACAAAAACCAACAGATATATCATTCAGTGGCCATCAATGCTTCTTAACCTGTGATTTTTATGTGGTTGGTGAATTAAAGATAATATACAGTATACAGTACAGTATTGAAAAAAGTCAGTCTTTTCTTGGAAGTTCTTTTTCACATACTTTAGAGTGGGTGATTGAAACAAAACAAGCTGCAATAACACTTCTTGTTATAAATGGCAAAATAACATTATTTATCTGTGAACGTCGAGAATATATGTTCTGTACTTGGCAGAGAAGTTGCGGCCTAATATGATATCTACTTGCTAATAGAGAAAGTTGTTGTATTGGACATAAAATCTAACTACTGTCTAAATCTAACTAATCTACTGTATTTATACTAAAGTCCTCCAGTTATTTATGGTTTGTTAGCAAAATCAGAAACAAAACAAAATTTAAATATCTGTAGATAGAAAAACACATAACATTGAAATACTACCACAAACATAGTGCTCACCAGTTGACTTTTTCTAGAACCTTTATATAGAATTTCTAGGACCTTTAAAAGGTCAGGCCAGGCTGGTGCCATCTTGCACTTCTAATAAATGTCATTGTGGCAAGTACCTATCCTGTTGAAGTGAAAATTTGTCAACATCTAAGATCACTGTGAGTGGATTCAATGTAATTTTGACATTCAAAGATTGTTGATCATGCTGTGTTCATAGATTTGATTTCTGTGTTGTTTTTACTTTTGGGCTGCAGCTACATTCGTTGCTACTACTTCGCTGTGAAGACTCTGATCACAATTGGGGGGCTGCCTCATCCAGTGACATTGTTCGAAATCACTTTCCAGCTTCTGAACTACTTCAGTGGGGTCTTTGCTTTCTCTATAATGATAGGGCAGGTAGTCACCTCTCCTTTATTACTTGTATAGATCTGCTCTGATTTGTTTTTAAGATTAATTTTAAAATCATTTTACCTTGCAGATGAGGGATGTGGTTGGGGCTGCAACTGCTGGAAAAACATACTACAGAGCATACATGGACGGAACCATTAAGTATATGAGCAATTATAAAATCTCCAAGGATGTTCAGAATCGCATTAAGACCTGGTATGAATACACATGGAAATCCCAGGGGATGCTGGGTAAGAAAACAATCAAATTTAAGGCTTTTTATTCAGGAGTAAAATTATTTATGATAATCAATGAACTGGTGAGGTCTATAAATTACTCTTTAAACTGTACTTTTCACAGTGAGTGCTAGAGTAAATGTTTAAAGCACACTGTATAGTTAGAGCTCGGTGAATGATCATATTCTATATCTGATAAATATTTTAATCTTCCATCTTGAACAGTAAAAAGACTAAGAAGTATATCAGAATTGCTACCTCTAAAATATTTTGTTTTTAAACTTTAAAAAAATCTAACTATAAAGAAGTGCATTGAGAATGAGTGAATGTACCTTATAATGGACAAGGGTCTCATACATGTTTGGTCCCTGAACAGCATTCTGTTTTTTCAGGATAGACTCTTAAATGACCAATGACCATGTAACAGGAAAAATGCAGATTCAGAAAATGAATGGATGAATATTTAAATATGTTATTATTCTTAATAAAGAAGTACAGTAGTAGAAATATTATTTTACATGTAAGCTTGAGCAAGGTAGCTATGCTAGTGATGGGAAATACACATGCACTAGCAACATGAAAAAGTGTAAAATAAAGAAACAATCAATACAAATGTGAAGGCAAAGGCCATAATAATTATATCATTTAATTTTCAAGGCTCCTGAATTTGGTTTCGATGCACTGATTGCCTGAGTCTGAGTCTGCCCTTGCTAAATCAGACACATCCAATAACCCTGGATTAGACAGCAGCATTCCATTACAAGGCATATTCATGCACACATGCATAGTCACTCATATAGGGCTAATTTAAAGCCCCCATCAATCTAACACATGGGTCTTTGTGATGTGAGAAGTAACAAAAGTACCAGGGGAAAGATCCAACAAGACATGGGGAGAATGTGCAAACTCTACACAAACAGTTAACTGTTAAGATTTTAGCGCTCATCTCTCTGAGCCATGATACATAGGCAATGCTGGCCTCTGTCACCCCATCCACAATCTAAGGCACTCATATAAAATGTTTCTTCTGCAGATGAGCAAGAATTACTGGTGCAACTGCCAGACAAGATGAGACTAGACATTGCAGTGGATGTCAGTTACAGCATCGTCAGCAAGGTGCCACTCTTTCAGGTGGGTCTTCACCAACATGCAATCACTTTTACTGCTTCTCAATCTGTGATGCAGCTCTTTACAACTTTTTTCTGTTCTGTTTTTGCTCAGGGATGTGACCTTCAAATGATTTATGACATGCTGAAGAGGCTAAGGTCGGTGGTATATCTGCCAGGAGATTATGTCTGCAAGAAGGTACATTGATCTTGGTGCCACTGACTTGCATGGACTTAAACTTGTATCATTCATTTGTCATTGAGGTACCGATCACTTGGTTAACTTTTTTCACTGTTAATTCATAATCACTCATTCTGATGGAGTACAAATACATCAGCGATTAGGAAAGATTAAATATTTTAAGAGTGATGATGCAGTCTATCCTCATTATTACAGTACTGAAACCTCTTAATTTAATTCAGTTCAATTTATTCTCCTACTTCAATATAGCATTCCTGATGGCATCTTGTGCCGCACATATTTTCAAATATAGACAATTTAAAAACAAAACATAATTTTGTATTTTGCTGTATGTTAACACACAAATACACATAGATATAACTATATGCTCTTGCAGCTAATTATTTATGTAAAGTATGAGTAGATGAAGCTAAGAAACCGGCAGAACTAGAAATGAGACACACTTTTCACAGAATTCCCCTGTCCATGGCCACTAAATAAACCAGCACTTGTTTAGGCACACTGAAGAGTGTCTTCAAACAACAACTCTATCAAAAGCTTTGTTCAAATCTAAAAGCAATCTTTTTTGAAGTTTTCCAATCTGTTGATATTAAAATAGGCTTCTCTGTGTTATAAGTAGTGAACAGTCAGAGTTTTACAACAAGGTCTGTGTTTTTGCAATAAGATTTGTGTAAAGAAAAAAACAAAACATCTGTTTTCTCAAAACCTTAACCAGACATAGCAAATGTGAAAAACTTATGATTTAAACTGAATGTCTTTAATTAAATTCTAACAATTCTTGTGGACAAGACAAGAAATCAATTCTTACATTTAAAGGAATCTTAAATATCTTTTAGCATTGTGACAAAGTTTGGACATTATCTAATGCATGTAGCCAACTTTTACAAAAAGGCCACTGTGGTGTCACATGCACATGCATCATGCACTTAACTATGACAGAGCACCTTAGCTAACAAAAGTTCTAAAATGGCTGTGGCTGTGGTAATTCAGATATAGATTAAGAAAATATATTTAGAGAATAAGGGCAAAATGATGTCACAGAAGAAAAATGGTAACAATAATAAATTGTAAAAAAACTAATGTTATTTGAGCTGTTCTGACAGAATGGCCGATTTGAAGAAATAAAAATAATTAGACAATTTTCTGCACTAATGAATTTAATTTTACTGCAGTGGCATGTGCACTGGGTGATGTTGTGATCTATTAATTCTAGAAGTGGACTGCGCTATCTGAAATCTTACCAGGTTTACAGTAAAGAAATCCATGGTCTCTTTGCCTCTTCTGTAAAGTGAAGTTCCACTAGAGAGATCTGATTTCTTATTTGTCAATTAAGCTGTTGTTCAAAATTAAACCTAAGGATTTTGCTTACAATTTTTTATTCTGGAATAATAAATAGAGCTTCCCTTTCACAGTGCTTTCTTATGCTGATTAATTATTTTAGTCCAAGAAGTTTGGTGATCTTGCAGTTTTGTTTACCTCTATTTCTTCTTTATATATATTTAAGAGATTGTGTGCTATAATTAGACCACGGTGAATGCCTTTTCACTTTAATTACCTTTGGTTTGACAGAAGATGCTTTAGCCTGTTTGCTACATGAGCTATATTCATTTAATAATCTTATTGGTTAGATCTGGCATTCTCACAGTATGACTCATTCTTGAGATACTATTAGGATTTAAAAGCCTTATAGTTTTGGGTCACAACTGAGAATTTATTGGCAGAAGCAAGGGCATATCAAAGTTATCAAAAATGATGCAAAATCATGTCTACCTCTTTAACTAACAATTCCAGTTATTATACTAAGCACAACCCATTTGGATAAGACCCAGGATCACTGGAAGATATAATGGCCTGGTATATCTAATTCACCATGTTGCTCTGGTAATCCTCAAAAGAAACATAGATCAAAGGTGAAGTAAATAAAGCACTGAAATAGCAATTTCTACAGTATTAAACTCTTAGATTATCTTTTCTGTATGACATTTTGGATAGTGCAGTAATGTAGGCAGAAGATAGATCAGTACCTAAACTGCCTGTGGATTCAGTAACACTAATATCAAATTCTTGAGTTCCAAATCGACAGTGTCTGTAACCTACTATTTATACAATAAGAGACTCATCCAGTGTTTTAACTCCTTGAAATATTTAATTTGTAACACAACTTGAGAAACACCTTTAGGTGTTAAAGTTTTGACTATATATGAGTGAGATGTTTTATGGTACCATATAGTGTTGATTGCTCTGAGGGACATATCTAATTCCAGACTACAGTGATGGTGTACAGTATAGTTTTGAAAATATGGAAAATTATTTGAGTGATAACTAAACCACATAAAAACAGAACCTTGCATTGCCATCATAATTTTCACCCGTGTACAGTAGAATGCTGTGGTCAAGCGTGTCCAAAGTCACAGTTTAATGCAACAGGATAATGATCATAGCATCCTCATAATTGGAGGATAGAATATCAGTAACAACACAAGTTAAGGTTATTTAGATCCAGTGTGACCAGGAATCAAAGCCATACTGCAGCTATCAAATAGGTTTAAGTGTTTAAGATAAAAATTTGTGAGGCTACTGCTTTTCCAAGTGCTTAAAAAGTAGTAAAAGGTAATTGTAAAATGTATAATTATGAAAATAAGTATCATATCAGCTGTTTGATGTCAGGTGTTTGAATTCTGCAGTATTCAGACTATAAGATAAGCAGGTCAATAACATTATAGTTTATACTAAGAGTTCATTTGTTTTTTGATTCTCAACTGTAAACAAAAAGAACACTTAGTGCACATTGGTTACAATTAAATAATAATGAAAAAATTCCAGGGTGAGATTGGAAGAGCGATGTATATCATCAAGGATGGAGAAGTGCAAGTATTGGGTGGTCCAGATGGAAAGACGGTTTTGGTAACACTGCGAGCTGGATCTGTCTTTGGGGAAATCAGGTGCGTCAGCTCTTTCATTTGTAGACTTTACTGCATAATGATTTGATGATTGTCTTGATATCCTAAAATGAAAGAATTTAGTGAACTAAGAAAACCGATTTAAAAGATGTGTCTTTTAAGAATATTTTATATCTTTTTTCAATTTCTAATTCAAATGATGTCCATTGCTTATTGACTAATCAGCGCAGATTTTTTCATTTAAAAACAATGACAGGTGCTGCATGCATCCCTACAATTGTCACTCTGTAGCTTTACATTTAAATGCTCATTAGTAAAGGAGGAAAAGCGTTTTACTCAGATCTTCTCTATATACAAAATGATAAATCTCATCTCTCTCTCTGGCCAACAGAGGGTGATCCTGCCATCCAAAGCTCAACACAGACAGATGCAGACACAAGTCTTGCCACCCAGCATACCTTTATTATAGTGGGGAGGCACTTTTCGTTCGCTCCCCACAGCAGCACAGTTCACAAGCGTCAAAGCACAATGCAACACAGTCCCTTTCTCTTCCTTTTCCTTTCCTCATTCCGCCTCCTCTCCTCTGGCAAACTTCGTCCTCTTCCTCCCGACTGTGTCTCTTCGAGTGAAATGAGGCGGCTCCTTTAATGCTGTTCCTGGGAGTGCACCAGGTGGTTTGTTAGCTGGATCTGGAATCACTCCCAGGTGTAGTGAAAGTCCAGTGTAGCAGAGGTCTGTAACCTCCATAGAACTCAACAGGGCTGCAGCAAACTCCGATGATGTCCTGTGGGAATCTGCCACTGCAATTTCATTCCATTGTGTCCATCATGTGTAACAATAAATCAGAGATAAACTGATTACACTACATTTTTTTATTAATGCATATCTTTGCACTATTGAAAAAGTCTTCACTACTTCCACCCTGCATAATGTCATTAAGTTCACAATACCAATAAACATCAGTGCTTTTGGAAGTTAAAAAAAATAAAGAGAAAATAAGAAAAGAAAGAAAAAACACACCACATATTAACCAACAGGGCCAAGTCACAACTGAACAGAACGAAGTGTGATTTTTTTTTTTTATGCTGTTGTTCAGAGTGTGATAAGAAAAGGACGTTGCTTTTAAGTGAGTAAAAGTAAATAGTAACTTTTTTTTTGGTAGATATATTCAGATCCACTATATACTAAGGCAGAACTAATTGTAGTCTTTGATGCTAATGGGGAGTCGAGATTTGAGCAGTTTTTAGCTTTGAATGAATCAAATCACCTTTGTAAAATTACAGAATACCCTAATTTGGTGATATCATGTCCTTTTAATATGGAGTTCTGCTGCAGTCTCTTTCACACCAGCACCCCCAAGGATGGTGTGAGTAAAATGTTCAACAGTAAGTAGCTCAAGTGCCCTAATAATATTACCCCCGGTAAAATATATATATATATATATTGTATAGAGAAAAGTACTCAGCTGCACAGTACTTTAGATAAATCTGATTAACCAACAGCACTAACTAACTAACATATTAAATTTCCACAGGTAGTTCAATTTAAATGTAAATAAGAACTTGGAAACTGATTATTGCACCAGTACTGTGCAAAGTCTAATATTACGATGAAACGTTTCACCTTCAAAGAGACATGTTACTAATTTATCTTTACTAAAATTCTGTAACCTGTTATAGCCTGCTTTCTGTTGGAGGTGGTAACAGAAGAACAGCAAATGTGGTGGCCCATGGATTTGCTAACCTCTTCATCTTAGACAAGAAAGATTTAAACGATATCCTAATCCACTATCCAGAGTCACAGAAGCTGCTGCGGAAGAAAGCCAAGTCAGTATATAATATTGCTATGTTTTTTGGTGGGACTGTATAAGTGAGATCATAACATTTGTATATTCCCAGGAATGGGCAAATTCTGATAATATTGGCATTTTTCTAATTATTCATTTAATTAAATACATTGTAAGAGTTAAGTGTTAAAATTATTAATGCAAATGTGTTAATTACAATATTTTGGCATTCTTCAATGCAAAATAATCTATGTTGCCCAAATGAAAATAAACTTTAACAAATTCTTGTAGGTTAATTATGATTAGGAAACATAAAATGACAAATTCTTTAAGTATACTTCTGACCTCCTATAATGCCAATAGTTTATGGAGAATTTTCATGGAAGCATGGCTATGAGTCTTTTGAAATATGTCTTTACAATGGACATATGATTTTTGTGAATTTATATTTGCAAAAGTCACTTCAATGTGGATGGAGAGTTCTACTAAATCAGTAATTTTTAAATCTGACCTGATATTTGTCAGTGTTTTTACTGTATTCCTTCAATACCATCAATCTTCACAAATCTTCCAGATCCTGATGCAGTTATCCACAAGGTGCCGGCACCAGGATGCACTCTTAAAAATATTGGCTCTTTAATCGCACTATATATGGTTTTTTGCTGGGTTGTGTGGCTCCTCATAGAACCATTGCTAATTTTGGGAAGGGTTCTTTGCATATGGAACTGGTTCTATATGTTTTGAAAAACTTCCTAAAATATAGAAAAAAACTCAATGTCTTTAATGTATAGTTGGCTACCTAACAGAACACTAATAGATTAAGAACACCTCTATACGTATGCAGCAAGAGCCCTTTTGAAATCATAACCCATTGGTATTTCACACATCTGTTACCATACAGTATATTCATATTTACTGTATGCAACCTGTTAATGATTTAAATAAATAAAATTTCTTTCTGGAACCTTAATATGGATGGGTCTTTGGGAATAAAAAATGGTTCCCATATGACATTGGTCTGAAGAACCACTCTGGCACCGTTATTTTTAAGAGTGTGCTTCAAATTGTGCAAAGTGGTGGCTCCAAGGTTAAGGACTTGTGCCAGCAATCGGAACGTTGCCAGTTTTAAATTCTGTAAGCGCAAGAAGGGACTGTACACTGTTCTGCCGCTGAGCAAGGCCCTTAATCTGCAATTAGTTTGTCCTGGATATGACATTAATCTGCATCTAGCTCTGCAATCAGTTCCTCCAATTTACAGGGTAAACTTGGGGGTTGGTGTTAGGATTGGAACTCCAGACACCGTAAAAAAAAAAACACTGTTCCGGTGTGGTGCTTAGGTGTTACCTGCTGCAATTAAGTGGAAAGTGCAGCAACGCGCCATCAGCGCATACTCCCAACTTTTCTTCATGTTAGAGATAGTTTTCTCCATATACTGTTCTGTGCTACGCTTGCATCAAACAATGAGCTCATTATTCAAGACAGAATGGTTAATTATCTATATATATAATTCACTAAGGCATGACAATCATGGAAAGCACGCCGGAAGGGGCGTGGATTCACTAAGCCGCCGACAAGTAACACACCTATGGCGCACGCAGGAAGGAGCCACGCCGGAGGTGAATTGCCATATGCAGCGTGTAAAACGGTTTGCGAGGGGTATCCCATGGGATCCTTAAAACAATCCTTTACAACTGTGGTTAAAACACAATGAAGTAAGCAGTCTTTAAAAACCGAGTTTTTGGTTACAATGCACAACCGCATGCACCATAGCAAACTGTTTTACACGTTACATACAGTAAACAGTAATTCGCATCCACGACAAACATGCGTCTTCTTAGATGCTCCTGCAGGACCACAGAAAGTCTATGTGAGTCACAGGTGCATCTGGACTGTGCAAAGATGACAACGACTCAAGTGACGAGTTGGAGGTGGGCACATGAGCGATGGCGGTCCGCCTGTTTTCAGTCACGGATGATTGTGTGCTGGTTCGTTCCATGCATTGTTACAATGTTGCTTTTCTTGCTGATTTATTACATTACCGATTTTTCAAATGTTAATTTTCTCCCTGTGCTTAAAAATCATTAAAAAACCGGCCTGATTATGCGGCATATGATACACCGCGGGTTGGCTAGTGGTTTAGTAATAGACTAAAGAATCTTCTTTCAAATAGACAGTTTTTCACATGCCTTTGGTCTAACTTTAATTATAATTCAGTTTTGAGTTTTTTCACCACAGTAACTTTTTTTCTTCTCAGTACTCAAATGTGGCACTTGGTGCCACAGCCCACCTGCCAAGTTGTTTTGCCTGCCTAAGGTAAAGTCATCCCTGATGGAGGATCGCAGTAATCGTGGGGTAGAGGGGTCCTTACATTGGATTGGCTGGTCCAGCGCTGTTTCAGCTGTGGAATGGCTAAATGGGGGAGGCAGCTTGATGGCTGAGGTCTCCAGGACTCTAAACAAATCCAAATCATATTATGTGATATCTACTGTTAAATTCTGCTCCATACCTGTAAAATGTTTATTTTTATACTGTATTGAGGATTTGTTCTGTGTATTGTATTGTATTAACCCCCTTCTTTCTGACACCCACTGCACGCCCAACCTACCTGGAAAGAGGTGTCTTTTTGAACTGCCTTTCCCAAAGTTTCTTCCATTTTTTTCCTACAAGGGTTTTTTTGGGAGTTTTTCCTTGTCTTCTTAGAGAGTCAAGGCTGGAAGGCTGCCAAGAGGCAAAAGTTAAAGCCCATTGGGGGACTTCTTGTGTGATTTTGGGCTATAAAAAAAAAAATTGTATTGTTTTGGAGTCTCCCATGAAACTAATATTTGATTACAGCTTGAACAATTACAAGTACAGAAATACAGCTTCTCTAATCTCAAACAAAGATGAATGCAAAAAAACTTAAGTTTTTTTTTACTTTTTTTCATCTAAACCCAGATAAAACACCTTAATGTCCACAAAAATACTAACAAAGGGACACATTCTTACTTAAAGCATAATTTTTATGACTTATTTGTAGTCACTGTATAAGGATCTGTAGATTTTGTTCTTTCTATGCCATTATTGTGTGTGTGAAAAATCAAAATGTACTTTTTACATTTTAAAGTTACAATTTCTATTGGAAAATTATGCTGTTATTCTCCTGGGTTAAGTGTCATTTACATGAAAGTACTATATGGACCATTCCATACATATCTTTACAGTATATCAGGTTTACTTAATCTCCCTAGGTTTGCAGTGGTTTCTTGCATAAATGTCTGTCTCTTTACATTTTCAAAAGAAATGCTCATGACTCCCAAATTACTCTCAACTGAGTTAAAGTGTGTGAATGAGGGTGTCCTTTAGACAGACTGGTATTCTGTCTATGGCTGATCCTGGCCTTGTGTCCATTGTAGCCAGCATAGGCTTTGACCTTTCCATGAATGTAGCCAGGAGTTTGCATGAGTCAAATATAATGTACTATTATGTGCGTAATTCTTCTTAAACATTATATTCATATATACAACTATTTTTCATAGAAGTACATAACCACTGGTCTTCTTCTTTCGGCTGCTGCCATTAGGGCTTGCCACAGCATATCATCTCCAACACATATAACGTAGCCGGTCCCACTACTATCCTGTAGACCTTCCCTTTCACTCTTGCTGATACTCGTCTGTCACAAATCACTCCTGACACTCTTCTCCACCCATTCCATCCTGCCTGCACTCTCTTCCACAATCCCCATTGCTCTGTACTGTTGATCCCAAGTATTTAAACTCATCCACCTTCACCAGCTCTGCTCCCTGTATCCTCACCATTCTACTGACCTCCCTCTCATTTACACACATGTATTCTGTCTTGTTCCTACTGACCTTCATTCCTCTCCTCCCTACAGCATATCTCCACTTCTCCAGGGTCTCCTCAACCTGCTCCCTACTATCGCTACAGATCACAATGTCATCAGCAAACATCATAGTCCATGGGAACTCCTGTCTAATCTCATCTGTCAGCCTGTCCATCATCATTGCAAATAAGAAAGGGCTCAGAGCCGATCCCTGATGTAATCCCACCTACAACTTGAATGCATCCGTCACTCCTACCGCAGGCCTCACCACTGTCACACTTCTCTCATACATATCCTGTACAACTCTTACATACTTCTCTGCCACTCCCGACTTCCTCATACAATACCACAGCTCCTCTCGTGGCACCCCGTCATATGCTTTCTCCAGGTCCACAAAGACACAATGCAACTCTTTCTGGCCTTATCTTTACTTCTCCATCAACATTCTCAGAGCAAACATTGCATTTGTGGCGCTCTTTCTTGGAATGAAACCATACTGCTGCTCACTAATCATCACCTCACTTCTTAACCTAGCTTCCACTACTCTTTCCCATAACTTCATGCTGTGGCTCATCTATTTTATTCCCCTGTAGTTACTGCAGTCCTGCACATCACCATTATTCTTAAATATCGGCACCATTACACTACTTCTCCACTCCTCAGACATTCTCTCACTTTCCAAGATTCCATTAAACAATCTGGGTAAAAACTCCACTGCCATCTCTCCTAAACACCTCCATGCTTCCATAGGTATGTCATCTGGACCAAAGGCCTTTCCATTTTTCATCCTCTTCATAGCTGTCCTTACTTCCTCCTTGCTAATCCATTGCACTTCCTGATTCACTATCTCCACATCATCCAACCTCTTCTCTCTCTCATTCTCTTCATTCATCAGCCTCTCAAAGTTCTCTTTCCATCTGCTCAACACACTCTCCTCACTTGTGAGTACATTTCCATGTTTATCCTTTAACACCCTAACCTGCTGCACATCTTTGCCAGCTCGGGCCCTCTGTCTAGCCAATTGATACAGGACTCCCTTCTTAGTGTCCAAACTCTCATACAACTCATCATACGTCTTTTCATTAGCCATCGCCACCTCTCTCTTCACCTTGCGCCTTATCTCCTTGCACTCTTGTCTACTTTCTGCATCTCTCTGACTATACCACTTCTTCTTTGCCATCCTCTTCTTCTGTATACTCTCCTGTATTTCCTCATTCCACCCTCAGGTTTCCTCTTCCTGCTTCCTCTTTCCAGATGTCACGCCAAGCACCCTTCTTGCTGTCACCCTTACTACATCTGCTGTAGTTTCTCAGCTGTAACTCTTCACTGCCCACCCAGTGCCTGTCTCATCTCCTCCCTAAACTCAACCTTGCAGTCTTCTTTTTTCAACTTCCACCATTTGATCCTTGGCTCTGCCCTTACTCTCTTCCTCTTCTTGATCTCCAACTTCATCCTACAGACCACCATCCTATGATGCTTAAATACACTTTCTCCTGCCACTACTTTGCAATCTTCAATCTCCTTCAGATCAACTCTTCTGCATAGGATGTAATCTACCCGTGTGCATCTTCCTCCACTCCTGTACGTAACCCTATGTTCCTCCCTCTTCTTAAAATATGTATTCACCATAGCCATGTCCATCCTTTTGGTAAAATCCACTATCCTCTGACCTTCTTCTTTCTTCTCCTTGACACCATACCTACACATCACCTCCTCGTCTCCACTGTTCCCTTCACCAACATGCCCATTGAAATCCGCTTCATTCACCACTTTCTGTCCCTTGGGTACACTGTTCACCACTTAATAATAAATATTAATAATAATAATAACACTTCATCCAACTCACTCCAAAAATCTTCTTTCTCACCCATTGCACACCCAACTTGCAGTACATGTGCACTAACAACATTCATCATCACACCTCCAATTTCCAGCTTCATAATCATTACTCTGCCTGACACTCTTTTCACCTCCAAAACACTCTTGACATACTGTTCCTTCAGAATAACTCCTACTCCATTTTTCCTCCCATCCACACCATGATAAAACAATTTGAATCCACCTCCAATCCACGTTGGCCTTACTCCCCTTCCATTTAGTCTCTTGCACACACAATATATCAACCTTCCTTCTTTCCATCATATCTGCTAACTCTCTCCCCTGACTAGTCATACTGCCAACATTCAAAGTTCCTACCCTCAGTTCCACTCTCTTTACTTTCCTCCTCTCCTCCAGCCCCTGGACACGTCTCCCCCCTCTTCTTCTCCTTCTTCTTCTTCAGCCAACAGTAGCCCAATTTCCGCCAGCACCCTGTTGGCTAACAGTACTGGTGGCAGTCGTTGATAACCCGGGGCTCGACCGATCCGGTATGGATCTGGTGATAGTCCTTATTATATCCTTTCATCCATCATCCAACTCGCTATATCCTAACTACAGGGTCACGGTGGTCTGCAGTCCTTATTATTATATAGAAAAATAACTGTACTTTCCACATTCAAACTATATTCAGAAGAAAGCTCAAAAGAGAGTTCTTCACTGCAGAGAACACTAATGACAGAGTTAATGTGCAATTTATCTTTATTTCATGGATTTAGAATAGGTCATATTAAAGAAAATAGCTGTCGTGCTTCTTTAAAAATGCACTTTAAGAAGAATATGTTATTTACATGATCTCATTAATTCACTGAATATTTGATCATTTTTTTTATTTTAGAAAAATGCTCAACAAAAACCAGAAAACTAAAGAGGCGGCAGAAAAGGCAAAACATGTGATTCGTCCTAGAGCTGAAACCCCCAAACTTCTCCAAGTGGCTGTAGCAGCTAGTAAGCAGTCTGGAATTGAAGGATCCCTCACAAGAATCCAGCCACGACTGCAGAAGTCCAGCTCCTTAGAGGTAATTGGCCTTTATCCTAGAGTTTGATCAGTTTGGACTATCATGTAATGACATTGGCATTGAGTCATTCTTAATATTGAGTTCCATTGGAATTGCATACAAAAGTATGAAAACATAATGCCACTTGTCTCCTTGACACAATGCACAATGTAAATCCTGTCATAGATTACTTGGCCCAGCTTGTATGTCTAATCATGCGATGGCTACTGTTTTTTTGAAATGCCTACTTGACTCCTGTACTCCTTCTCATAACCATCATGACAAGTATGAGACATTCTAGCACAACCTATTAAGTCCACTCCAGACCCTTCCTGAGCCATTGTTCCTTGGTTGGAATAAAACAATGCTTCATTTCTAATAATTACAATCCTTCAATGCTGAACAAATTCAACAAACCTCTATGCTGTACCAATAATAGCAGTTTGGACAAATAAATCATGCAACTGCAACTCATGAAACTACTTAACAGAGTGTATTTTTCTTTCTTGCACTAAGATAAAGCATTACTTACAAAGGAATAACTACATTGTATTATTTTCTTTAATCCTCAGCCGTCCACTTCCCTAAAGCAAACACCTTCTCCACAAGGAATGGCAGAAGATGACAACCAGGATGCAGTATCTGTGTCCTCAGACAGCTCCACGTTAAATTCTACCAGAGGGAAAAACCTGTCTGTAGAAGTGTCTGCAGAGGAAAAAGAGACATCCAAAAAATAAGCTATGAAATCTGAGGAATGCATGAAAGAGATTCCTTTTGGGCAGCACTTTGTGGTTCTTGAATTTCCAGCTGTCACCAAAAGAGGAGTATCTTCAGTCATGTAGTAATCTATGCTAGTTTACAACACTATGGCAGTGTAACTACAGATATTGTATACCAGAAACATCAGCTGAATAGAGCTTTAAAGTGCACAGGTGAACAGCTAAACTACAGTAAAAGTCACATGTAGACTGGCAGCTTTGTTTTACTATTTAAAGTTATTATGGTACATGACATCATTTTTTACTATAAGAAAATCACATTTCTGTCTTACTTTTATGACAATTCATTTTGGCTGCGTTTTCTCTTTTTCCTTAAAAGAAAATAGAAAGTGAATGTTAATAAGCAATACTAATATAAGTGTTGCCAATGGCTACTTAATTACAAGGCATGCTAGTTGGCCTGAAGCCACTGAAAGTTACCGAAAGCAAAAAGCTCCTTTACACTGGGCACAATATGTCTGTAGAATTCTGAGATCATATATTATTGACCTTTATCTAATCAGTCTAATCTAATCTCCATTGTTGACCGATTCTGGAAATGTGTGTACTGTAAAATATAAAATAGACTTTTTTTAATGTTTAAATGTGTTTTAATGTAACCGAACAATTCTTTCTACATTATGTATTTTCTTATATTGAAAAAGAGTTTTATACACTGTTCCTATAAATAAAATTCATTACTGTTCTTATAAATAAAATTCAATAGATATTTCTTAACAGTGATTTATATTATTATATTGTACTTTCAAAATATTCAAGTTCAATAGTATACCAGGTACTATTGTTGCATTTTCTACTGCCATCATTAGCTGTCCAAATTAACACTGACAGAAACAACCTTTTTCTTTTTGCAAAGTTATATTAAGTTGGTTCTGAATAAAGACGGATTGCAAAAGAATTACATTTTTTCTATTTTCACCTTCTATTGGAACCTGTCCGTAAGAAATGTAAAAAACACAGTAGTACATGCAAACATATCCTTAACAGCCAAAAATAAACTCGTGAAAACAGTATCTGCTCGTAATTTGAGAAGTTTTAAAGCACTTTAATATACTGTTGAAATAAAATTACATAGTATTTATCATTGTGCAATAACATTCATTTGTATGCACACACTTAACATTGTGAATATGAATTATGAGCAGGATTAACTCCTTTATTAGATTCTATATCAGAATATTAAAAATTTACTAATATGGCCCAGCACCATCAAAGTCCAGAAATGTTAAGGAAAACTTCATGGGTGCAAAATCTCAAGGCAGTATTTTGAATCAGGATTATATTCTTTTCCAGATTTGTGTGACTGGGCACCATCCCCAAGTTTAATGGACAGTTAAAAAGATGGATCATGTTTTAATATTAAGCAGTGCACATTGCAAATATTTAAAAATGAAGGACAGCCAGTGTTGTTAAATTCCATGGTATTCACATTTGCCACTTGTTGGTATGATGTGACAAACACATCAGTTTAAATAGCAATAGTTTTGTCTGTGCATAACAAGATGCAAAGGTTTGTTTTTTTAGGATCAAAGAGTATTCTGTTGTTAAAACATTTTTAGAGTCAATCCATTGGAAGTTTGCGTAGAGGTTGCAGAATTATCCAGATGGCATGTCTGTAGTTTACAGTTAAATGCAATTTTTATCATTGGGGGTATCTTGTTTTCTTTATACTTTATGCCTCAAAACTGAGCAAGTGTAAGGCTGTAGAATTGAAGTAGAAACTGTCTTGCTACTAACACAGGTTGTACTGTTTGGATATTTTATGGAGGTGAGTACTCTAACCCTGTGATTTATGTTGTGTGGCCAAAAATAAATATTTCATCTGTTTAGGTTATACCACATCATACATTTAGGGCAATGAAACAACATACAATTGTTGCATTATATGAGTAGAAGCTAAAATCGTTAAGTTAAAAATTAGCTCTTCACTTGTAAATAATATTAAAATATACTGTGATATCATACAAGCAACTCACTTTGTTTGTGATTAATTGTAATCCCTATATACAACAGGTTGGTGTAGTCCCAGAAGTTCTTAAGATCCCCCATTAATGTTAAATTTTCTTCAGTTCTGTGTCTAATTTAGGAAAGGCATAAACATTATAATTTATGAAGGTTTTAATGGATTTAAAAATGCTCATTGGTAATTTTTTTTAATTAGAATTTCATTATATGTGTAGACTTGTGTGTCCTTATTTGGCATTATTATTATTTATTATTTTATAATTTTACTCATTGGCTTTTTAAAAATGTCATATTATTAAGTATAAAGAATACCAATTTTTAATATATACACTGCATTGCACACTCTCATTGACTCCTTTGTCTGCCGTAAAACAAAATAAACCAGAAAAGAACTTGATATAACATAGAGAAAGACTGAAAATAATGAAGACCAATGCCATAACTAAGAATAACCACAAGAAACCCCTTATTAGTTTGTGGTCTTTTCTGGCCAATATAAATACAATAAAGGCGGGCCTTTAACAGTATTGACAGCCCGTACTTTGTCTGACCACACCAGTTTTTTAAATATTTTTATTTCAGTTGTCCTTAATTCCTTTTCAACAAGTTGTTGACTATTATTTTTGTATTTTGTTTCACCAGACTAAATATATCTGTGAAAGATATAGCAGAATTCCTGGACATTGTATGAGAGGGTTTCAGTAGAGTTTAAGGAAGATGACTGGGAAGAATACATACTACCGTCCAGACTGCAATACTCAATAGCATGAGTTGTTTTCCTTGGTTTATGATATCAAAACAGGAACAAACAGAAAAAAGGATAACATGGATGAGTGCACCTTTCCAAACTTCAGTAACTAGCTGATGAAAATCAAACAATGCTATAATTTCTCCCCACAGACATTAATGGGTTGTAAAGGATTCTAACTTTTCAAGCATCACAGAATGGTAAAGCTTTTTTGGTATGAGAAAGAAGGCTGTGCCTTTGTGGCTTTGAGGGGATTTCTTTTTTGCTTTTCTGCTGCCAGAAGCCTCTTGTTTGCCTTTTTACCAATTTATTTATATTCATGGAGGATTACCCCATTTCAGCTTGGTTGTCTCTTTGGAGCAAAACAGTTAATGTCAATGATTCTTCTACCACCATTAATGAATTTGATTGGTAAAATAAAGCACAGAGCATCGTTGGTGTTCTTATTGGGGCTTTTTGCTTTTTCCGGGGTCAGCATTTTTGTCTGCATTGCAGATCCATACCAGGGAGACAACAGTCTTTACTGTGGGGAGTCATCATTTTTAAAGCCTACTAACCAAATGAGTACAAGAAAACCAAACTGGCTAAGGAAAAAAGACAGAAAGAGGACTGCACTAGAAGATAGTATATTAGTTGAAAGGAGAGCAGAAAGTCAGTATATTAACAAGACAAGTACTGTTTTTAAAAGCATGAGGATGGTAATTAACACCACTGAAGTAAAGCAGCAAAGGATTACGTCCAAACACAGATGGAAGCAAAATACCACACAAGCAAAGCCTGCATTAGTGGATACTGTCAATACCGAGAAATACATGACTGCTAGTTACATAGAAAAGCCCAGTCCTGCTAAAGCTTTTATAAACACATCACATAATCCTATTTGGAAGAACAGAGCAGATTACAATCAGCATGTGACAAAGCTGGCTGCAAAAAAGGTTTCTTTGAAAGACCTGTTGCTGAAAATGGTTCCTCCTGCTGTTAAGCAGCATTTGAATAAAAAATATATTTCTGTTTCCAACAGTACTCTGTCAGGCAAACCCTCAGACGCTAATAATAAAGGCAAGCAGTCAGCAGACAATCAAAACATCCCCTTACCTAGACATACCCCAGTGATTACCTCCAACCCTTTTGGTTTTGGAATTCAGGAACAGAAAGAATCAGAATTCAGTTCTGCAGTTTCAAATTATCATAACAATTACCAGAACCTTGTAAGACATACAAAAGTTGGGCCAAATTCTGTTCTTGCTGAATTTAGAAACACTACTGTTTTGACTGTTACTGCAAACAGTTTTCCAGTTTTAACTGTTAGTCAATATTATGTCTGGGTGTTTTGTGTTGTGCTAATTAGCGATGTGTTCCTTACTGCTATTCAGTTCATTGCAGATGATTCTTTATGGAATTTCCTGGAAGCAAAAGATCTTTTGAGTTATTACAAGAAAGTTAAGAGATGGGATGCATTAGGATCCTTTGTGGGTTCCTTTGTAATCTGCCTCATGATTAATTTTGGAATGTGCCACTTAACACCAGCTAATCCATTTTTGTACCATGTTGCTTGTAGCACTGTCTTTGTTATATTTGCTGCTGGAATGATTTTCTTCTATCCCTTTCACTCCTTTACAGCAAGTACTTACCGCTACACAGCCATTGAAAATAGCGCTAAACTACTTTTGTGCAATATACAACACTCACCTTACACTTTGATTGCATTCCTTATTGGCTTTCTTACTTTTGGATTTGATGTGGTTCAGCTCTGGTACTTGCGTGATGTGGAAGCTCCAGTTGTGCTTTTAGCTCTAATATTGGTTATTCAGAATCTCCTTGAAATTGTTTTCAAATTTATTTTAGATAGCTGGGAAACACAAAGTCAGCAGTATCACTGGATGTTCTCCCTTGCAGTGTTCACAGCTGGTATTCAGTCCCTTGCCTACTGCTATACTAAGGTCTTGATTTTTTTCATCCTTGTTGAATTTCTTTATGCTTTCCGCCATACACTGGCTTTTAATGCCCTCGAGGCTTTTACTGAGTATATTGCACCTCCTGCAATTAAGAGAGATGCCAGATTTATAATCCTGTCCATTTATCTTGGCCCCGGAATGGGATTGGGATCATTTTATGCTGGCTCTGTCTATGACTTTTTTGGGACAACAGCATTCTATCAAATTCACACTCTTCTAACATTTATATTGTTGGTGATATTTTTCCCACTAAAATTTGCTATTCCACAGAGAGCATCTGTTGCTTATGAAAAGCCAACTCTTACTGAAATGTCAGGCAGTCCCCACCCTGAAGCGCATTTTAAGGCCTTGTTATCTGACATGTCAGATGATAGTGTTGAAACAAGTTCTTATGAAGATCAATGCTTAGAAGGTATTGCAATGTTAACAAATGAAAGAAAAAATAAATAAGATGGGAAAATTATGTCTCTAATGTTATAATATCAGAAAATATTTTACAATCTACATTTGCAGCTAAAATGATCTGATAGATATACAACTGGGTGGATGAAGAAAAAGGAGTCTGCTTGCTCTTTGGAATTGGCAATTCAGAGTTAAGTGTTCAAAAGAAAATACCTTTCTGTATGTTCTTTTGCCGTAATGGCAAAATATTAGAGGTCTGAAGTTGTAAATGTGCAAATATTTTTTTTTTTGCTTTAATAAGTTAACTCAGTGCTCATTGTGGAAATATAGCATTCAGAAAAATAAACATTGACTTACTGAATTTGACTGATTTGATACATGAATGTATTATTTTATTGGAAAATTACTGATATTTAATTATTATAGATACTGTAAATAGGTGCCAAATGAAGAATTTGCACAAAGTACAACTTAATTGAAAAACAAATAGGATTTGTAAGTTAATTTACTGTATACTTTATAGTTTTGATGGATTCTCTCTTTTGCATTAAATTATTCATATAATTTCCCTCATCTACTTTAATGATGTTCCTTTACTTAAAAGCTTCTTGGGACCATCACTTACTCTCTGAACATGCAGACTCATTTGGACTCCAATATGTTTGATAATTACGGCAAATTAGCTTGAGGTAACTTTCAACTGCCAATACGTTGGTATTCCTCATCAAGGAGAGACGCTCCACTGAACTGAGTTTTGTTGATTCTGACAGTCACAGCAAACTGAATTTACAGTGAAGTTTCTGGGACCTGTCCTTGAGTTTCTTAAATATGTGACACTGAGCATTAGTCAAGCAGCCTGTTTATACACAGACCAACACTTCTACAATGAAGGGACACACTAGATGGCAATAATATTTAAATATGCTTTAGCAGGAAGTTGCTGCTCAGTTTGTACAGGAACATAGATTATTCAGATTGGACAGTGTTAATCCATCCCTACAGATACCAGTGTTGATGTTCTTTACCCCACTGCTACCTTCTTTTTTTGCTGGTGGGGGTGGAAGTCAGTTGTGGTGTTGGCTGCCAGGCAAAACAAACGGTACATCCCAATATAACTCTTTGGCAACAGTTTAGTTCAGGTTCTGCAAAAATGCACCTATTACTTGTTTATTCTTATGTAATATGACCTTAACAAAGGTTTCATTTAGTGTAATAACACTTACAAAACCAGTGGTGTGGCCTACTAAAAATAACCACTTTGGAATGGTCAGATGTGGCCTTAAGTGAGAAATTGTTCTCTTGATATCGCATACTTCATATTTACAAGTAATTTTACCAGCATGTAATATGCCAGGATGTACAGAGATGAATAACATACTGTATTTACATATCCTGTATTCTATAATTAAGACCAGAAGAAGCTTTTCTTAAGGTCTTGTTACATAATAGTAAATGAGTAATAGATGTATTTTTTGCAGTGCCTAAACTAAAGTGTAACCAATTCTTTTAGCAGCACTGTTGCTGCTGTCAGCTTTTAGCTAAACGACTGTAGTTCTGCTAACGGCAGGTCAGTCTCGGCAGAAGCCTTTTACTACATCTTTTTCTGATCACTGGACTCATTTTTTTTCCTTGACTAAACAAGTCATAAATGAAAAGCCCAGAATTACTGTCACAATAATTCTCATTCTAGGGTGTCTGGTGTTCATTATCATTCTAAGATTAAAGCTACTTACAGTAAATATTTTGTCTTAAATTAAATCCCTTCCCACAGTCTGAACTGTGTACACATAACATCATCTTCTGCTTTTAGGTTTTAGGAACATGGCCTGCTTTCAGTGACGGAGCAGCCAACCATCAAAAAATGCTACATAGAATTTAGTGTTTATCCTGGATTCCCTTTTGAATGAATATTGTTCCAGTGTTTGTATTGATATAATTTTTTAAAAAACTTAATTTTCACAGAATTCAATTTATATTATTATTGTTACAACAGAACACCTCATTTAATAAAATAAATAGTGTGGTTGATTGGTAATGTTATTCTGCAAGAGTCCAGACTCTGTTGTGGAAATGCTCAAGGTGTTGGTTCCCTACCCTGTGGCAGTCCTCTTAAGAATGACCACTTGGACATGCAGTACGAATTTCATTGTATTATGCACACATGACAATAAACTTGATTTGCAGAAATTCCTTGATTCTTCACTAATAGAGTATATAGACAAGGAGGATGAGCCTATAGGAGACAGGTGGAGAATTTTTTTTTTTTTTTCTTTTTTTGCAATCAAAATTGCCTGCAACTCAACATCAGTAAAACCAAGAAACTGACTATTGACTTCTCTGCACCAAAGCTGTTCTATGCCCAGTTACTCTTCAGGGAGTGGAGGTGGAGTGTGGCACACTTGTATATGTGTTTGGGGGTCCACATCAATGATAAGTTGCATTGGTCTAGAAACACAGATGAACTATATAAGAATGGCCAGAGAACACTCTTTTTTTCTTAGGTGATTGCATTCACTTCAAGAGAAGCCTACTAAATCAACAAGCTAATTAAGAAGTCAGGTTCACTCAGGTTCAGTTATAGGGTGCACGGTTGACCTGCCAGAGGTAATAGTTCAGGAAGGAAGAGAGAACATATGACTCCATTTATGAATTATGCTGCACACCCTCCTTCTAAAACACTCATTGATTGATTTTCACCAACCAATTAGTCTAAAGAGGGGTCAAGAAATGATACTAAGGTTCCTTTATATATATGACAATACACCTTTATAATGGCTCACTGCGACAAAGTCAAACTTTTTTTCTTCTTTTTGGTAATTCTTGTGTAGTTTGTGGGTGTTGATGATGTTATAAATATTTCTGTCTTCTTTGATCTCATGTAAAACTTTGGAATAAATTACTATCTATCTGTCTGTCTTTTCCATGATGGCACAGCTGGGACACACATTGATTACATGTGGAAAATTAGCAGCCACTTTCTACTGCTCAGAGTGTATGGTTAAAAAATAAAAAAGCTAAATGAATTAAATCTGTATTTTACAAGAATTTCAAAATTAATTAAATCTATACTTTACAAAAATCTCCAAAGCTCTTGTAGCTGCTAAAAGAATGTCTTTTGTGACGAGTGACTTTGAAACAAGTTCCCACAACCACAAAACCTAAAGATATGAAGCTAGGTATAGAAACTTGTTAGCGACAAAGAGAATTTCATCTTGACCTCATCTGTAGAAAACAACATTTAGTTTATTTTTGTACAATATAATTCTTTTTAAAGGTGGCACAGAACTGCTGCCTTGCAATAAGGAGACCAGGGTTCATGTCCCAAGTCCTCCCTGTATGGAGTTTGCATGTTCTCCAAGTGTTTACGTGGGTTTCCTCCTACTGTCCAAAGTCATGCAGGTTAAGTAAATTGGTAACACTAAACTGGAGTGTCTTTGGCATGTGTTTATTTGCCCTTAAATGCACTGGTGCCCTATCCAGGGTTTATTTGTGCCTTGTTCCCTATATGCTAGCTGGGTTAGGCTCCAACCCCCACTCCCCATGAGCCTGGTCTGGATTAATTAAGAGGGTGAGAAAATGACATGAGTATTCTCTTTACTACCGTACAACAATTTAAACACGTATAAATGACAATATAGTTGAAATTATGCAGCGAATACCATTCAATGAAACAGCATGCACTTTGTGTGTATTTATATATTATACACACATTCACGTCTATAGTCTTGTTTTTCTATAAATTTGGTTCTTACAATTCCACTTAGTACAATAAACATCAATTAACATTGACCTTTCCTCGACATTCCCCAGTATACTATGGTGCAAGCTTCCGTCCAGAACTGCAGCCAAATACCACAGATTTCTCACTGTGATACTAATGTCTCCTACCTGGTCCAAAGTGTTGCTGCAAGTTACTTAAGAAAGGATCAAAACAATAATCATTGCTAGTGTCACTGCTTGGCACCAATGAGAAAAAGAAAATGAGAGAGTTTAAAAAAAAAACAAAAGCCAAACAAACAAAAAAATGAAGCCTAAACTTTCAAATTTAATAGCTTGTGAAGTTTGCTTAGGAAATTAAGTCATACTTATATTTTCTACTAGTAGCTAAGATACCTAGTTAATTTATTGTAAGTGAACTATCTATCCATCTTTTAACCTGCTTATGCATTTCAGCAGCACTGGCCACAAGGTGCAGACCAACCCTGGACAAAGCACCAGTCCCTCATGGGGATGCTCACAAACGCAACTGCATTTATAATGTAGAGCCGAGTTAGTGCTGCCAGTGAACCAGTACATATCTGCTTTGTGGGTGAGAAATCAAAGTTCTTAATCAAAGGACTACATTAACCCAGGGGGGCCGTCCAAAGGTGTGTCCAGGCTGGAATCTGAACCAATGGCCATGGACCTGGGAGACAGCAATGCTAACCACTGGGCCACCGTAAAACATGCAACCTTATCTATATTGACCGTTATACACTGTAACAGACTACAATTCCCATAAACTGACTGCTTTTAATAATGGATTCATTTGGTACATTTTAACATTTAACAAGATAAGCTTGGTTTTCAAATGTTAGAACTTAGTTGCTATACAATTCAGCACAATACCATTGCAACCTCGAACAAGTTAGATTGGGTTATTATCATAAACCTACTTTAGAAACTGCTTGTGGTTCATAGCGCCACGCCTTTGACCTACTGCAAAAAGTGCTAATCAAAATACAGAATGGTGGCAACTGAAAACTGAATGTTGTATTTTTTTCAAATGGCTTTACTTAACGACTACTTTAAAATACCACATTAAAACAAACCTTTGATTACATATGAGGGCGTCGACTGTACACCGTAAAGCAACGTCGTGGATGACTGTTTTTGGTAAATGTGGCGACGGCTTCCTTCTAATTTACTCCATAATTTCGACTATGCTTAGGTCATATTATACAGGGGATTCAAAAGTTGTAATATAAAAGGCTGTTTCTTGAATCAGAGCTCTTCACTCGCTCGCTCGCTACTTCCCTACACGTACGCAGTGCCGCTGAAGAGGAGCACGTCGAGTACGCGGCAGTACCGGAGAGCGCACAGCTCGAAGCGGCAGCCTGTGACGTAAACGACGCCCTGTCCCTGTTGCGACTTGCGGTTTAGGCGTTTCTTTCCTTCCACCTCCTTCTTTACTCCACTAAGTTTGGGAAAGACAGTCCATCTGCGCAACGCTGACGAGACAGCGTACGGTGTATGCATCTCTATCGAAAAGAACTTCACGGAAAAATACAACTGCTTTTCAAGAAAAAAAAAAAAACTCAAGCGGAGTTCACTGTAGGTGAGTGATCTAATCGTATAATGTGTGCCGGGCTGTTTCATTATCAAACCGTTAAAAGAAAGAATCCTTCATTTTAGCGAACTTTAGAAATTTAGTGGATATGAGGTTTATGCATTCAGAATATAATCTTCTTAATTCAAGTGTATGTTTTCATCAGTTTGGGATAAAATAATTTGTGTGTATGGACACGGTGGTCTAATTGTTTCAAGATGTTTCAGTTCTGCTTGAATAGCATGCATACGAGCCGGTTAGTTTTTTCCTAGTTATTATGATGACAGATACATTATGGGGAAATTATTCTTGTATGTTTTTACTATACTCAAACTTTTATGAGTGATCACTACGCTCATAAATGTATTACTATATATACAAATATTCAGTAAATATTTAAAAAAATTGTAAGCGGATGTGGATGCGTAAATAAGAAAGGATGTGGCAATATAACTGAGATCCATTTTCAGTGGTTTGAGCATTACATCCAGTGTATTCTTAAAATAGATCTTCTCTATTTTTGTTCACTTTACAGTGTGCTGGTTTTGAAGCTGCTCGCTCTAAAAGTTACGTGTAAACTCAATAACAAGCACGTGAACTGTCGTGAACTGTATAGTACTGTATGTTTTGTTGTACTGGTCAGCCCGTCATTATAGTTTATCAAGTTTGAATCCCATCTTAGAATATCTTTTTGGAGGAAGAGAGCACTGTGGCTCAAGAATTTCATTGTATTCCAAGAAACATATTTAAAGAATCCTGAACAGAAGCATTAAATATTCACTAGCAATTTAGATTGTTTTATATATATATATATATATATATATATATATATATATATATATATATATATATATATATATTTTAATGTAAGATTGAAGACTAGGAATGAAGTGCATATTTATCACTAAGAACTCAATAAATAAAGTAAATTCAGAAACTGTGTAGAAGCACAAATTTTTATAATTGATAGTAAGTTTGTTCTTTAGAACACATGGACTTGTGTAAAAACACAGTAATATTAGTAAGATGTTCACTTTATCATAAAACAAATATAGCGTGGTATATTGCTACATGGATTTGCTCTGCTGCCTCATGGACCCAGTGTTCTGGTTTTGAATAACAAGTCAGGCTATTATCTAAGTGGGGTTTGCATGTTTTTGCCCCATTTCTGTAGGGGGTTTCCTCTGGGAACACAGGATTTTCATCCCACATTCCCAAATGCATACAGGTTAGATTGATTGGTGGTTCCAGTTTTGCCCTGAATGAGCATCAACATGGGAGTGTATGTGAGCTGGATGAGAATTGGACTAATCTAGTTTGGGAACGTTGTTGTGACTAAACAAAAACCTGCTTAAATAAAACAGTCTTCTAGTGGTGAAATGGAAAATGGCACTTTGACCTAGTAATATTTAGGAAACAGTATGTGGACAACAAAATATTGGTAATGATTGACATGTTCTTGTTAAAATATGTGTTGATTTTCTGTATGCTATAATTCAATGCGAAAATTAAGGCTTTCAACTTCTAATATACATTATGAAGACTATTGTATGTGTAGTTCATGAAAAGTTTTTAAATTTGTAAATATTTTTACATTTCACTGACTTGATGGTGAAAAAAATGCAACAAAAACCTTTCATTTATTGAACTCCTTTTCAAAGGCAATGGCCACTTTTTGTCCGAAAGCTGTTGTTTATCAGACAGCTTGATTCTGTTTTTTGTTCCCATGGGATTTTCAGTGTTACGTATATTTTTGCAAGAAACGATGGGCTGGCACTTTGTCCAGGTATTGTACCTGTCATGCTGGGATAGGTTTTAGCTGCTCTGCAACTCTATCCTGTCTTAGCAGATTAAGAAGATGGATGAATGGAAAAAGATGCATATTGATATCACAGTGTTTAGAAATACAAGGGTCACTTTACCTTCACTTTCTTAGCTGTTTTTATTAATTTTCTCATTTACAATGTGTCCTCTTTCTTAACTCATTTAGTAAAGTAATACACATAATATTGTGTTGTTATTGGTTATTATAGTAAATCTTGAAGAAGTAATATGTTAAAAATACTTCTTGATCAATTAGAGGACAGGGGCCCTTATTAAGAACTTGGTTGGGATAAAAAACACAAGTCAGAGGTTCCAACAGAATTTAATTAAAGTCGCCCAGGAATGAACTGATTTCAAGACCAGCTCAAGGTAATTTTCCAGGTGAATTATTTAATTTACTAGGGGGCTTAGCCCCCTGTTCGCTTTGCTTGCCAACCCCTTTCCCCCCCTGCCTGAACTTCGCGCCATTGTGAAGGGGGGGCTAAACGCACCCCAAGGAGACGCAGCTGCTCCTCTGAAACCCCTCTTAAACGGTGATATAATGGGAAACAAATACATTTTTTTAACTCCTCTTTGCTCGATCAGCTGCCGGATTGTTGTAGCTGCCATGTCATGTGATCTGAACTTCGCTCGCATACCAATTGAAGTGCCACACGCCGTTGTGAAGAGTGTGGCTGAATGTATACCTCCTCTTTGCTCAATCAGCTACTGGCTTGCTTCTAGCTTGCTGCTGCTTTCGTTCCACATGATTGGCATTTTATGTGGTGCTTCGAACGTTTAAAAGCCTGTACAGCACCTGTCCTTTTGTTCTGAAACACTATGTGATCTCTTTCTGCTTTTCCGTTATTTCACTGAGTAATATTTTCAGTTTATCTGTGCTGATGTGATCTTTTCACTCATTTTTTTGAGACTTTCGAATTTTCCTACTTCCATTATCTCTAACCTGCTCTACATGTGTATCGCGCAACTAGCTTACAAAGGTTGTAAGTATGATGTGACGTGCCTGTGTCGCGGGATGTGATAGTGTCTCTCTTCAAAAGATCTCGTCTCTTCACTGGAAAAAAGTTTTGTCCTAAGATTTTTTTTTTTATATAATAGAGAGATGTGAATTTGTTAACTAGTTAATGTTGCAAATGTCAGAAATATGTAAAGAATATTATTTTTTAACAATGAAAAATACAGTTTATAAATGTTTTGGCTTTAAATGCAATCATAATATTTTTTTCAGAATTTTCTAAAGTAATTTTATTAATTATTTTCTATTTACCAGTTTTGTTAAACTTAAAAGTTCAAGGCTGGAACCTCGGTAATGTAACGGTGTGCACTTACCGACTCAACTTGGAGCCTTCTGCTACCCTAACATTTACTTCTTTAGGATTTGGGATGCAAAGCAGGAGTTTCTGGGAAAAAAAGCACACAGACTGAAACTTCCAGACGCCACAGAGATAATAAGCAGGCAAGAAGACATAGCCATTATCTGGAACAGTGAGGCAGTGGTGCTTATCTGCGCACCACTGTGACATCTAGCAGTAAGAATATATATTTGTGTGTGTGTATAATATTTACAAACAGTCACATTTTCAATGAGTTTGCTGTCCTCCCAGAAACAAGTAATATCCCTACTTTTTGCCACTTCTTCACATAATAACAGAATTAATAGCCATATGCACATATGATGGAAAACCTATCACTATCAAAATGCATAAATGATCTATGAAATGATTTTTTTGTATGAAGTATTTGTTTATCTTTGTGTATCATGTTAGAATATAGGAATACAAATGGGTCTGGAATTGCAATTTCTAATATTTACACTTAGCACTTTTTTATAATTAGTTGTATGCATTTTCTCCACACTCACAAAACAATTTTTTTTCCAGTACTCAACAATATCCTTTGTGAATGTTTATTTTCTGCCCATGCCCACAGGCTCATGACAGACTCCTCACAAATGACATGCAAATGATCAGTTTATATACATAAAAGTTATAAAGGTGAAAGCAATCGAGTCCTTTTACTTTAAGCCCTTAAATGTTTTAATTTGGTTGTTGCATATTTGATTATGTGAAATCCTTCCTTGGTCAAGTAAGGAGATATTTCTTTACAAGCTCTTTTATTTAGCATAGCATAAACCTAGTTATGGCTAAACAATTTTAAATAACTGTCAATTTGTGCAAAGCATACATTTATATGATATAATTATAAAATAAGGGTAAGTAAGTGAGTTGTTAGTTTTCAGAATAATTTTACCCTAGTTTTTACAGCCACATTTCAGTTGAGTTATATTGAGTGCTAGCTTTGATGTTTAAACACAGCCGTTTGTTAACAGAGGATTTGAAGTGCAAGAATGGGTGTAAATGGAGGAATTTCCAGATATATTCATACTTTAATATTTACTTTATTGTTCACACCGTATCCTTGAGAAAGAAAAAATGAATAATGCATTCAAAGAAATGATGATGTATTGCTTGTTTCTTTGCTAAATTGTTTTATTAGCATAGTAATAGAAACAGTTTTTTAATATGCTATCTGAATTTGTTTTATGGTCATGGCTCTTACCCCACTTTTACTAAGCTTACACAAAGAAGTTGTACATTTAGTAATTAATAGTGGTCAAATTGTCAAAGTTCAGCTTTTAATCTAATATAAATAATAGTTTTATGTCAGTTATAAAAGCATTTTAGACAGACATGCCTAAGTATATCTTCAGCTAAAAAGAGAGGTATGCCAGTGGTTAAAAGCACCATCATTCGCTAACAGTCTTTTGTGTCTTATGTTTATACATTAGTTGCCATGAAAATAATGCAATTTTAGCAATGGGAAACCTGGGTAGCACATACGTTTACTATATCTTTGTGCTATGCAGATCGTGACTGTCTTCATTTTGTAAACTGCCTTGTTAAATACTGTGGATTTAATAGAATCTTGTTTTAAACAATGTGTTTAATGCATTAGTGGATGCTTTAAGCCATACAGTGTAATGTCCATCAAAATCTTGTTTTGCTTTGGACAAACTCAGTCAATTGCTGAATGTGTAGTGAATATAGCTTTCCAGTGATCCATTTCCTATGTAATATAATCATTTATTTCTAAACTATATTCAGCCTTTTTCATTAGGACATAAAACATATAACCCACTTTAATTGCTCACTTTGAAGAAACCCAACAAGGAAATGCATGAGTTATACAAGCTTATTCACATTGCATTTAAAGATTGTCTCTGAGTTTTGTTTTATTTTTATTTAACTGAATACTTTTAAACATTAGTGGTGAGTTCTTTGGTATTTTAAACATGGTGTAACAGTCTATGCAAAGACAAAATGTGCCTGGTGTGCTGCATAGTGACTCTATTTCAGGAAATGTCATCTATAAATCTAGCCAAAAACTACACAGCAGACTCTCTAACTCTCCATTGCAATCACTAACACAAAATGGATAGAATAAATATTTTAACATGCATTAGCTTTACTTTGGTTGAAAAGTGTTTCTTAATCTTTATATATACATTTGGTTAGTAAAAAAGGCAGTTGTGAATGATATTTATGGGGAAAACATATTCCATTTTCAGGGACCTTAAAAATGTATTGTATTTTTTTTAGTTTTGATCTTGCCTTGAACTCAGTTTCACTTCATTAATTTGTACCTTCCCATAACCTTAAAATTAAACTGCTGCAGAAAATTGAGTTTTCTTATTTTATTTTCTGATTTTTGATGTTTTTTTTTGTTTGTGTATAGAAATGAAAATTTTAGCTTTGTTTTTCTAAAATTTTAAGAAAGACCAAAGCAAACAAGAAAGTTTGTAAGAAAGTCTGTAAAGAATAAACGATACATAACAAGAGAAACCAATAAACCTTACTGCTCCTGTTGGCCTCACTAACAGGGCTTTATCCCCTGTCTATCAAGGGCCTACGGCACTTGGGCAACTTTATGATGTACTGGCAATTCTCTAATAACGTCCCATACTTTCTTACCACCATTGGCCACTTTTACTTCTTTCCAAAGAGCTCTTTTCACATGCCCATCTTCTCAACTCCTAGGTTGTCTAAACAAGGACCATAAAGAACTTTTAAGCCCCATCCAAAAACCAATTCAAAGTTGACCTCCTCAGGCTGGCCTCCTAATATGTCCATGGCAGCCATCTGTTTTTTCTGCAGTCCTGAACTCGAATCCATCTTTAAAGTGCTAGGCGCACCTATATCTAATATAGTATGTTGTTGGAGCCTGCATAACTTAATGAATTTTTCTTTTCCATTTAATGGACTTGTACTCCATTAAGTACTGTCCCCCACTGTCTTTCTTTTGTTTTTTTATGTCACAGAATAGCTTAGAGAGACCTATTTTAACTACATTAAATGTTTTTTGTGATAATTTTTACATTTGCTTTTAAATACAACAGTAGGATGGCAAAAGTTGGGATGAAATAAATATGAAAGTGCACTATCCCAGAGCCAATTTTGTTTGCTGTAATAACAAACTTCACCTAAATTCAGTATAAACATCCACATTAAAAAAAATGCACATGGCAGATACATTTTGCCTCTAATTAAGAAAACTGTATTATGCCATTGTTCACTAGGAAAGATCTTTAAAGCAGGCCTTATGAAAGGCTTTCTTATACTTTGTAATGGTCTTTTTATATGGATTAGCATTCCTGTAATAGTTTTGTTCTCCAACCTGCGGTGTTTTCTAATGTCCTCTTTTTAAAACATAAGTTATATTTAGACCACCGTGAATTCCTTTCGAGTGGAAGGTGAACAGGCAAGGATGACGTGCAAATGCATCTGCTGTTATTTTACATTAAAATATGCAGAGGATTGTTACATGGTTTTGTTTATGTGATGTTGGCTGCTGTATATAGTATGGACATATATGTAGAATGAAACAATTAAAATATGTAACATTGTACTTCCAGCCATCCATTCATTTCCAAAGGCACTTAGCAGTGTTTCAGTGAAGCTGGAGCTTATCACAGTAAGCAACAGGCGAAAGGCAGGAACAACTCTGGATAGGGTGTTAATGCATCGCAGAATGAACACAAACACACACACTAGGGTCAATTTAGCAACTTCAGTTCACCCAACCTGGATGGTTTTTTTTTTGTGTAGTAGGAGGAGAGCCAAGCAATTATGTTCTTATTGCAAGGCAGCAGTGCTACCACTGCTTGATCAATACATTGTACTTTGTCAAGTCAGATCACGGTATCAATTTATAACTTGCTAAGCTTTTGAGGCCGCAACTTAATTTTAACATATTTTATACCTTATGGAAACAGCAACATTTCAGTAGTGAAATATTTTTTTATTACACTTGGTCAATGCACTCAAAACAGTCTTTTAGTACTGAGATGGCACACTCTCTGGCCAAACTCTAATCTCATTCAGTACACGTTTAGTATGTTTGAGCAGAGATTTGTGAGCTGGAATCATTTTTACAGAAATGTGGTCAGAGTTACAGAGGTGGTGACAAGGCTTTGCCTTGTAATTGTCCTTGATGTTGCTATAAACATGATCTTAAACAGTTTTCACCACTGGTTGCAAAGTCTACATGTTCATACAATATATTAGGTAAACTGACCTCAGATTTGCATATTTGTAGTTGCAAGCGATGATAAGAAAACCTCATGGTGGACAGTTTGCAGGCTGTTTACAGCATCATACAGCTCTGCTAGCGCCACATTCCCTCAGCAGATTGAATAGCCATCATTTCACTGCGATAAATTCTACCATTGCAGAGTAGTGACTAGAAATTACTTTGTTAAAAATAACTAAATGACTAGTAATTTGGTGCAGCCTGCAAGGAATCCCTGTGCTCTTGCTTATACAGCTGTGATCTGGGGATTTATGCCAAAAAGTAGTAAAAAAAATTCATTTTGTTAGGTTCAGGATGTCTTGCCAGAAAAACATCTTTGATAGATTTGGCTTTCTAAGCAGTTCGTTTTCATTTGCTTGTGCACAGTATTACATAAGAGCAAGATATTAAAAACCGATTGTTGGATGGAATCCAATTCAGTACAGTATGTAAATGAAGAATACTGTATATTCCATAAGTCTTTTGAAAATAACCATGTTCTACTTTAAAGTTCAACTGCTAATTGAGAAGTGTTAAAGCCACCCCAGTCCTCATAGGCAAGGTTTGAATAAACTACCTGACACAAGGAATTGGCATGAACAGAGCTGGAATTTTAACTTTTTAAGGGATAACACTTAAGACTGAAATGTTTTAAAGTAGGTAAAACAAGCTGACATGTATAATTGCATAACATCTTAATTACAAATATAGCTGTTAAAAATGGCAGCCATATTTTCAGTTTCCCCAATCGAAAGTTGATTCCTGCAACCATTTTTAAAAGTTATTGTTTAGTCCTGTATAAGTGCCTGTTTAAAACCATTGGAACGTATGAGGAAGAAGAATCAAGTAATTAATTATCAATTGGTCCTTCAGCAATGTAATTAATTAAACAATTTTATTAAGGCTTCTAGTTTATTTTCATTTACTTTGTCTGTAGGTTGAGTTTCTTGCTGTAAGGCTTAAATCAAAGAAAATCCATATTATAATTTATTAGTAAGCACAAGAGTTATATAAAAGTGATATTATAATTGCTTTTTTTATCAACAGGATAGATGGGACTCGGTACAGAGAAGACAGAAAACATACAACAGACTAGAGGCTGACTTTTGTTACTTTTTTGGACAGGTTTTCTGAGGTTTCTTGATTTATTTTTGCAAGCTTTTTATTTGGCATTTCCCTTTTGGAATTTTAGTTCTTGATCATAGCTGGGTTGTTGTTCTTTAATACACAGCTTCTGGTGAGCAATGGCTAAACTGTTAAGTTATGTCTTGAGGCTTTATCTCCAAATTATTTAAAAGCTTATATTAGCTACAAGTTTCCTTGACACAGTCATGAGCATTTTTCACAGTAGTGATTAAACATGAAAAGAGAATTTTTAGGTCATTGTTTATTGGGTGCTTAAAGTTCTAACTTATTTTAACACAGATAAACAGTTTTACAATACCAATAAAGGCCATAATATCCGATGCTGTGTGGTGCTGCATGTCGTAGTTCTAGGATGGGAGTGGGGAACTTTGCTTGAGGTGCACTCTTTATCCTTAAAACATGGTTACTTTTGTCAGTGGTGTGGTTTTATTTTCCTCATTTTCCTCACAATTGGAGGAGACTTTGGGAATTAGGGACAGATATCCTGGATTCTTTGGGGATCCAGAAAAATGGATTAACATGAGGGGTGAACAAGCTCTAAACTGGGCACAGGACAAAAGTTGAATGTTGCAATTCAAAATCTTGAAAGGAGACTCTGCCCTTCGATCTTTCATATACTGTACTAGGGTGAAAAACTTTTGGAAAGGTGTCTTTTATGTTTCATAAGAGTTTTGAAATCTGCAATCTACCCGCAAAGCACTTTTTATTACCAAGCGTGTTAGGCTGTATAGCACTTGTAAATTTAAAGTGAGGAAGAACATTTATTTTAACGGTGGCTAGTCTAGAGCGAAAAGACAGCAGAAGCGACAACCATATATAGTGAGGAAAGCTTTAACACTATTAAAAATCTGCCAATAGTTAGAGATTAGTGTTTTGCAGTGATGGGAAGATGTCCAAATATTTAAGAGAGCCAGTCACAGTGTGTGTGATGTAGGAATGAGAATTATATGTAGAGTATGTTTAATGGGAAAGGAGTAAATTTTGTCCAGTTGATTTTATATCCTATTAGTCTCTCAAAGAACATAAATAATCCTAAGGAAGTTAGTCCCTCTTGGAGTTTTCAGCATCCAGATTTAGTAATATTAGATAGGAAATTGGGGTTGGGGTCACACCTTGGAGTTTTGAGCATCCACATATACTAATGAAACATTGCTGTGTGGAGAACGCTGTAGACCAGCACTTGGTTAAAGACTGGACTAAAAAACAAGACTGTAATTTTTGTGTACTGGCAAAAAAATTCTATGGATGTTGCTATTTTTTGGACCAACAGTTTGGAAAACCTGCTTTAGAAAGTTGTTTCTGGTGCCTTTTATTGGGGTAGAAAATTGTTGTTCTGTTCTCTGAACTATTTAGCCTAATGAATACTGCATAATTGGATTAATGGGACAGAGTTTGAATTTCAGCGCAGGTTTTCAGGAATCATGACAATTACTTTAAAAATCTAGTATGCATGTAATAAAAAAAGAAGACCCTGATGCTGTTCAAGTCAAAAATGCTTTTGTTTATTCGTAAAATTTTTCCCCAGTATGGAATTAGTAAAAAAAAAAAAAAAACAATACATGATTTGTGCATGGCTTGAGAGTATAGTAATGTGGCAAATTAGGTGTGACTTGCAATTGTTTTAACTTTGAGGGAGTTACATATTATACCAAGATTAAATGTGCATTTGTTCTCTAAATGTAATTGATAGGGCAACAGTTGTTTGTCTAACAATCCATCTGTTTTCTAACTGGTTGATGCAGTTTAGGGTCTCGGGAAGCAGGTTCATATCATATCATGGCTGTACAGCACACGTGGAAGTAAAAATCAAAGCCAGCTGTGTGACTTTCTGTACTGTGTTTAGTCTATGGCTTAATTGCAACATAAAATTTATTTAATTGTTGTTTTAAAGCCTTTATAATGGGCAGATATTTGTCCAGGTTGGCTAATATCTAAAGTATAAGGCAAATCCAATGATATTTCATGTGATGCTGCAACGTAATATCTCATATCGTATTTTAATTATGTTTAACTATAAACTGATCACTCTGTGAATTAAGAAGTTGATTTAGGGCAAAAGCTGGCCATAAAAGTGTTTTAACAATATGAGATTGAATTGGTGGTGACCTAATCAGGGCCTCAGTATCATTTGTGGTGGAAGGTGGGATTTTCCCCCCAGTGTAACAAAAATGAGGACATTTTATTGGCTGAAGAGTATTTAAGTATAGGGTTTATAAGTAATGATATGATGATTTAATTTTCCAAATCTTTCCCTCCTGTTTTTATAATATGTTTATCTAGTGATTTGCAGTAAACCGGTAAAAATGAGGCACCAGGAGAAATTTTTGCATATCATTTTTATCAAGGTACAGCTGCAGAGATGGAAGAAGTCAAAGAATGAGCAGTGGGGTTTCTTTGTGAAAATGGAAGGATGGACAGAAAGTACAGCAATATGAAAATACAGGTGCATGTACTGAGTGACATACACACACTTGTACATATTGTATGTTGCTACCCAAATGTGAATTGCTCTCTTGATCTCCTCCAGACAACTATACCATTTATCACAGAAACATATCACTTATAATCAAAGTTTTTCAGCTGTTATATAAAAGATCATACACTATTCTGAAAACTGTCTG